>NW_027507764.1:53340441-53531248 GCF_037356315.1 Lithobates pipiens | reverse complement strand
CCTATTATAGATCTCTTCTGTTCTCTGAATACCTATAATGTATATATTTTTTTGAAATCCTTTGCAAATAAGCTATCCTAATTTCTAGGGGCCCCTCTAAACTTGGGAACCCAAGTCAAGCCCCCCTTGTTTTGCCAGTGAGACAAACGTACCAACAAATACACCCATAATGCCTAAGATGATTAAACATGGCGCCAGTTGGGCACGTAAGACGTTTAATAAACGAATAATAAAATAATTTGGAAACTTTGCGCCCCTTCAATCACGCCGTACCAGGCCGATTATAAAAAAAATTGCTCAATGGAAACTTTGGAAAATATGCAAGGCCTGGCCTAATGGCTGACTTTATATAGATACATTGTTTCCGAGCGGCAGCGATCCCTGGGACCCGTGTGCCGTGCCAGCAGCACCTGGGGAGATCAACAGGTTGTAAATTAATAAGGAATTCACAAAGGATTTTCTGCAGTGTTCTGAGAGTGAGAAACAGCCTGGAGGAAAGAAAACAGTTTCTTGGATTCAATGCGCGGTGGGGAAAACTATAAAGGTGGAAGTGGATTTTATGCCAGATTTAATATCAATGTTTTATGGCTATACCAGGCAGATAATTGAATATCGGTCAGGTTTTATGACGGGTCTCATTAGATACTGTACACGCGAGCAGGAGACAAGACTTGCTAACACTTTGTATTACTTGTTAAATTTGACCTCTTTTTTTTTTTTTGCTTTGAATATATTTTCTGTTCATTCATTTGTTTATTCATTTTGTTATTGCTCTAATTATTTATTTATATAGCACAATAATTTTCTTATGGCACTGTACAAAATAAGTGATGCAAGCAAAGTTATTAGAGATAATAAAATAATATAATAATAATATTCAGATTCAGAATACTTTATTAATCACAAAAAAGTATTATTATTATTACTATTATTAACAATAATATAATATTAATATACACAGTTAGCCAGGTTGAAAAAAGACACAAAAGGAAAATTATTATTATTACTATTATTAACAATATTATAATATTAATATACTACTACTAAGAATAATAATAAAGACAAAAAAATATATAATAATAATAATAAGACAATAAAAAATGTACAGTGTCAAGTAAATATATTTATATAGAACAGTATATGCAGCAATAATAGATACACCCCTAGCAATGCAAACTACCTCTATTACCTGGTTGTAGCTGTCATTTTGCACTGTGTAGCTTACAGCAGCCTCATGAATAGGGATACGCTGGGTGATTTCACATTCATTCATTTTGCTGTGAAGTTACTATTTTCTCTGAATTTATTCTCTGAATTATTCTCTGAAAATATTTTGTCTAAAAACCTTAACTAAATTGAACTCTGAATTTCCCTCATTGGTGTAGGCACAGTTTACTTAATTTTTATTTTTTAATTTAGAGGATCTGTTTTTTTATTGTGTATCTACAGCACTTTAGTTGAAATTATTTAGCATTCTTTGTGTATTTGATCATTATTAGTATACTCAATTTTTATTTTATTGCATTTTTTTTTTTTGTTTCTTTACGTCTTTGAAAAAAAAAAAGAGTAAAATAATGAGGCTAATGAAGTGAATATTTTTTGGCACAAGAAAAGGTCCAGAATGTATAAAGAAGCTTAGGAACTTTCACAACCCTCAGGAACCATATAAAGACCATTGAACCCTCAAAAGAAAACCAAATCTTGCTGAAGCCTTCTAATTTTTGGGAAGAAAACTCTCAGGTCTGCTCCTCCCTAGCTCTCATTGGTTTATAAGATGGCGGGGGGGAGTTTCGCTCTCTCGCCAGGCTGCGTGCTTGGATAAGGGTCTGCTATGAATTTTGGGGGGACCCCATGCCGTTTTTTTCCTAATTCTGTCATAGGGTTCCCCTTAACCACTTCAATACAATGTATTACATACTCTGCACTGCACTATATACTCTGCACTTCATTGTTTACACTATACTGACTGCACTGTATACTTGGCACTGTATTATATATACTACACTGACTGCACTATATACTCTGCACTGTATTATATATACTACACTGACTACACTATATACTCTGCACTGTATTATATATACTACACTGACTACACTATATACTCTGCACTGTATTATATATACTACACTGACTGCACTATATACTATGCACTGTATTATATATACTACACTGACTACACTATATACTCTGCACTGTATTATATATACTACACTGACTGCACTATATACTCTGCACTGTATTATATATACTGCACTGACTGCACTATATACTCTGTACTTTATTATGTATACTGCACTGACTGCTCTATATACTCTGTACTGTATTATATATACTACATTGACTGCACTATATACTCTGTACTGTATTATATATACTACACTGACTGCACTATATGCTCTGAACTGTATTATATACACTACACTGATTGCACTATATACTCTGCACTGTATTATATATACTACACTGACTGCACTATATACTCTGCACTGTATTATATACACTACACTGACTGCACTATATACTCTGCACTGTATTATATATACTACACTGACTACACTATATACTCTGCACTGTATTATACATACTACACTGACTGCACTCTCAATCCACTAACTACCCTGCCTAATTTCTCTCTTAATTCACACTATACAATGCCGCTGTGTAAGCAGCCTTATATAGTGTGGGGCATGGACTTAGCCCCTGAGCCATGATTGACCAAAGGCACCCTGCCTTTGGCCAATCATGGCTCTCACAGCACATCGCACTGTGTTTGGCCAAAGCATACAGGTCAGGTGCATGCTTTGTCCAGTTAGCAACCTTCAATGCACTGCGATCTTTGTTTGAACAAACAGTTGATGTTCTACAGACACTCAACAAGTTCTTAACTTTAACGCTCCATTCATACCTGCCGTTTCCAAAATATGTGGCAAACCGCACAAAAATACATGCATTTGCCACAGGTTTCAGAAACTTGTTGCAAACTTGCATTGTACTTGCAGTTCCATTAATTGTTAATGGCACTCCGTGTGCGGGTAGCAGTTATTTGTTTGCTGCGCATTTTTTCAGTGTCAAGTGTGGTCAAGTACTGGTCAAGTGTGCTACAAATGCGCCAAACCGCAAGATGAACGAGCACGTCATGATCTGCCCCAGAAAAGGTTTTGGAGCTTCTTTGGTTATTTGTTGCAAGTAGGGAAGCCCATCATGTGAACGCTTGACAAATATATAGATAACAATGGGAATGCGAGTTTCTGCCATGCTCAGGTAAGAACGCAACCTAAAGCAGAAATAATGTCCACAGATACTCACCACCGTTCCATTGATGTGACATCCTCTAGATTCCTTGTTGGGCAGTGAAATCTTCTCCCCATCTACGTCCAGGTAGCAGATCTTTGGTCTTATTAATTGGCAGGTGGGGGATAATGTGACTCCTGCATATGCATATGAGTGATTCAATCTGGCACCACCGTGGTGCAGAAGCTCAGTTTACATTTGAAAGCTAATTACGAACAGGCAAGTTTGTTTTATTGCAGAAAAGACATAGCATGTCTCTTCTTCAATAAAGAGCCAGCCTGCTTACTTTTTTTTTTTTTGTAGGCTTAGATCCACTTTAATAGATACAGCTGCACCCACCTTATGGTACCTGCCCTTAGGGAGTTGAATATAATTGATTGTGTATGTCGCCAGAAACCTCCTCAGTCATGCTGCCATGGATCTACTTTACAGAGGAAACAGAAAGTGGCCCTATAGCTTTCCAATACATTGGAGAACTTTACAAGCTCACTCAAGAAACAGTACACAACCAATCATAGTTTTCATAGTTAGTAAGGTTGAATAAAGACACCAGTCCATCCAGGTCAACCTGAGTGAATGTCTACAATTGTCCCTATCCCTGTACATACCCTCAAGGAGCCCACAATCCAAGGTCCCCATTCATATACTAGAGCCAATTTTGGACAGAAGCCAATTAACCTATCTGCATGTCTTTGGATTGTGGGAGGAAACCGGAGTACCCGGAGGAAACCCACGCAGACACAGGGAGAACATGCAAACTCCAAGCAAGTAGTGTCTTGGAATCAGAATTCAGTCTACCAAAGCCATATGTGTACAATATCAATACTGATACTGTATACAGCAAATCAATTTTTGTGAATCTGTTGTAAGCTTCTTAAGCTAGAATTTTCATTTTCAAAATGATCATTCATTTTTCTAATAGTTAATGGGAATAATTCAATGATTGTTTTGGATTCTATTGACAAGAAAAATCAAAGGCGAAGTATGGAAAATTGTTCTGAATTTCTGAATGAACATTCAAACTAAATTCTACTAGTCAATTGCTTCCCTTACCTAGAGATCCTGCCAATAAGGGCACTTCCTGTTTTAGGTCTCACAGCAGCAACGTTGTCAATTTGCCATGCACTCTCCTTTAGTTGACCATTAGGTTGCCTATCTGATAGACCTGAATAGCAACCTAAGGGCCAACTGAAGAAGTGCACGGGGCAGGTAATTGTAAGGCAGTGAACTAATGTTTTCAGTCTGAAACAGAAAGTACAGGCCAGGTCACCAACCTGCCTTTGTTCTATGGTAGAGTTATGTATACAATATCTCAGGACATGCCATAGAAAAATACCAATTCCTTTAGAGGTAAAAAAGCTCCCATATATGTAGTTCAACCCTTGGGTAGGAGAAGGACAAGCAGTGGTGCACCAATTGTAGAAGTGTCTGTTAGATTGTGTAGTGGGATTGTGCATCGGGGGTCCCGATCCTGAGTCCTCTGCAGGGCTATTAGGTGGGAGGTAATATTTCTTTGGTAGGAGAAGGACAAAGGGCCTGCCGGTGCACCAATCAGAAGAGGCACCCACTAGAGTGCATAGTGGGATTGTGGTGTGTCTATGGATTGGAGTGAAGTCATGATGTTGGATAAATAACAAAGAATTTTATTTCACTGGAATGAGCTACAAGCTGTGAAATAAAGTTCTTTGTTATTCATCCAACATCACAACTCCAATCCATCCCTAGACACCCCACAATCCCACTATGCACTCTAGTTGGTGCCTCTCAGAGCATCTGTGGATACCAACCCCACAGAGGACTCAGGATTGGGACCCCCCAAGGCATCGATTGAACCGAGCCCATTCTGCATGGACAAAGGAATTTTCTCCATCTGTGATCATGGAGGGTTGGTTGCCTTACCCCATTGGGTGTCTGCAACCTCACCAGTTATTTTGTTTCCTTATCCTCTTTCTATCTAACATCTATCATTTTGGTTTTGATCAAACAACTGCAGTACATAAACACACTACACTAAGGGCTCTCCTACCTCTCCTCTTGTTTTTTTACCATCCTATGGGTCTTTAATTTCTTCTCTTGGCTTGACCTGTTAGACTCATGAGGACCACCACTACTTACACCCCAACTGCTCATTTAGCTGTTTGACTTCAGTTTTTCTTTAACCCAGCTTAACATGATCTAAATGTAAACCCCAACACCAAACTAATCTCTTGTTCTGTATACTTACCTTGTCGTGGACTAGGCCAGTCAAACCAAATTCTCACAAATTTAAATTAACAGAACCAGCTCTTAGCTGTAAGTTCTACTGTGCCGGTGTAAATTCAAAACATGCAAACTTTTTGAATCTTTGTCTAGAATGCACTTTTAATATCCACCTATGAAAACCCGTTAAACCATCGGCCAGATATGACCAATTCAAACAAAAAATAACAAAAAATAACTAAATCAGCTTTTGTTGCAGTACTCACCTTAAATTCAGAGATTTGCCTTTAGTGCTGCAACTAGATATCAGTACGATAGCCAGCATCATTCAACCTACTTCCTGTAAGCCCAGGAGGCATTGCTGGGCCCGCCTCCACCAATGAGCTTATCTCCATGTCACTTTGCTTTCTCCTCCAATCGGTATGCTCCTTGCCATCTACAGTCAGCTGACTGACTGTAGATGTACTGAGCCTGATGGCAACATCATTCAACTTTCTCCAAGCTCAGGTTATTCTGGACTTATCCCAGCCTGTGACTGGACAGTAAAAGGAGAAGCAGCACATTGATGAGCTTATCTCTTAGTCGCTTTGCTTTCTCTTCCTATCAGTATGCTCCTTGTCATCACATTAACTGAGTGGCTCTACGGGTCCTCAGTCTGATGGGCAGTATCATACATCCCAATCCTCTGAACCCAGGTTATCCTGCACCTGCCCCAGCCTGTGACTGGACAGAAAAAGAAGAAGCAGCACAGCGATGAGCTTATCTCTTTGTCACTCTGCTTTCTTCTCCTATCAGTATGCTCCTTGGCAGCACACCAATTGACTGGCTCTAGAGGTCTTCATTCTAAGTCCCAGAATCATTCATCCCATTACTCTGGGCCTAGGTTGTCCTGGACCAACCCCAGCCTGTTACTGGACAGTGAAATGAGAAGCAGCACAGGGATCAGCTCATCTCTATGTCACTCTTGCTTTTCCTTCTATCAGCATACTCCTTGTTGGCACATGATCTGACTGCCTTTCTGACTGAATTTCTCTAAGGTCTCATGCACATTGCAACTTTCAAATCCCGTTACACAGGCATTTGACTTTTTTTTTTTATGCCCCTAAACGCTTCTCTATGTCTATGCACACATAGGCTTATGGAGGAACTTAGAGGCAGCGGCATTTGAGGACAGAAATCTGAAGCCGTCAAAATCACATTCAAGAGGGGAACGTTTGGGCAAAAAAAAATACTTGACGTGCTAAGAGCTACTTTAACGCATGTTAGCGCGTTTAAACACTGGGCATATTTAGCGCTTGAGCATTTATTCATTTCAATAACCAGAATAACAATATTCGGTCCAATAAAATGAATAAATGCTTGATGCACCTGAATGCATCTAAAAGAGCCTAACCATGTTTAAAAGACGTGGATTTAGGCATATTTTTAATATTGCTTTTCTCCCGTCTAGAGAAAAAAGCCTAGTGTGCATGAGGCCTAACAATAAAGGGATCACGAAAGGTCATATTCTGGATCTCTCACCGCTTGCCTTTATTAAATATATCTAATGATCTATTAATAAATATAGATTTACATTATTTTTTTTTTTATGGGCCTGGGGTTCAGCTTTAAATTTACAAAACACAGTGGTGGATTCCTTTTAGGAACTCATGGCAGCAATTTGAATGCTATTTTTCATGCGGCGTTTGGAGCCTCTAGACGGCTCTTGACAGGAGCCAAGCCTCAAGCTTTGGACGGAGAGACCAGAACGTGTTAGATTGAGTCTTCAGCTGCAAGAAATCGGTTTTATACAGAAGCCCGGACACACCTCATGAAAGACTCAGCATGCGAAGAACATTCTACCACTCCGAGGTTACCTTGATATGTGACTTCATTCCAGCTCCATTCTAGACGGCTAGAATAGAGGCAGCCTTGTCTTTCGAAAGGGGGAAGACGGCCTTTGTACAATAATGCCATGGGAAATGCTGGCAGAGGATTTTCGCTGCGTACTGAAAGAGAGAGACTTTTCAGACCGCAGCCTGTGAACCACATGTATTTACCTTGGCAGACGACCATTATTTGTTCATAAGCTTTCTGTCTCTGCTTAACGTGTTCCAATTTTGGGGGCGAAGGCTTTGCCAGAAATTTTCTAGGACAATCCGCTATGCTAAGCAAAATTACCCCAACCGATAGAAGGTTAAACTTCGAGGACTGGTCCCCCGTATAGATGTAACTTTTTCATTATTTTGTTCTGAAATTGCTACAACATTTTAGAAATAAAGCAAATTAACCCCTAAGCTGCAAAGACCTTTCCACATTTCACCAATCAGCCTAATCATTTTATTACATATGACAATCAGAGCTTTGTTTTGGAGGTACTATAGAATTTCTATTGGTATATTTTATATAAATATATCTATATATATATATATATATATATATATATATATATATCTATATATATATATCTATATATCTATATCTATATCTATATCTATATATATATATATATATATATATATATATTTATACATTTATTTATACAGGTGAGGTGAATTGCACATTGGTAAGTCTCCCAGTGCAGGGCAATCAGGCTATCTCAAAGGCCATTTATGAAGGAAAAAGTCAAATCCAGGATTTAATATAATTTAATATATTATTTAATATAAAAAAATAAAAATATCCAAATATCCAAAACATTCCATATATATGTGTCCCTGCCTGAGGTAGGGCATTAAAGATTTTAGCCAGAAACTGTTACAGATGTGACATTTGGATATTTCTTTTTTTCTTGGATCTGATATGTGTGTGTGTATATATAATATAATATAATATAATATAATATATATATATATATATATATATATATATATATATATATATATATACACACACACACATATCAGATCCAATATATAAATGTCCCATCTGTATATTTATACACACATATATATATATATATATATATATATATATATATATCTTTGTACAGCATATTTATATATGTATATGTGTATATGTATTTGTATTATATGTATATTTATATATGCATTTATATATGTGTATATATATATATATATATATATATATATATATATATATATATATATATATATATATATATATGAATTTTTTTTTGATTTTGTTCATTTTAACCACTACAGCCTAGAGCCTTTTTTTGAGATTTGTTGTTTACACGTTAAAATCGTTTTGTTTTTTCCTTGCTAGAAAATACTTAGAACCCCCAAACAATATATCTATTTTTTCAGACACCCTAGAGAATAAAACGGTGGTCATTACAATACTTCATGTTACATCTTATTTGAGCAGCGGTCTTACAAGCACAATTTTGTTTTGGAAAAAAATACACTTTTTGAGTTAAAAGATAAGACAACAGTAAATTATTTTATTTTTTTTCTATATTATGAAAGATAATGTTACACCAAGTAAATTGATACCCAGCATATCACACTTCAAAATTGCGCCCGCTCGTGGAATGGTGACAAACTTTAGCACTTAAAAATCTCCATTGGCGACATTTCAGCATTTCTACAGGTTACCAGTTTTGAGTTACAGAGGTGTCCTAGGGCTAGAATTATTGCTGCCGCTCTAGCGATCGCGACAATACCTCACATGTGTGGTTTGAACACAGTTTTCATATGCAGGCGCAACATATGTATGCGTTCGCTTCCGCACGCGAGCTCAGGGGGACGGGCACTTTAAACATTTTTTTTTCTTATTTATTTTACCTTTTATTTTAAATTTTTACACTGTTCTTTTAAAAAAAATTGGGTCACTTTAATTCCTATTACAAGGAATGTAAACATCCCTTGTATTAGAAAAAAGCATGACAGGACCTCTTAAATGTGAGATCTGGGGTCAAAAATACCTCAGATTTCATGTTTACACTAAAATGAAATAAAAATAAAAAAATGTCATTAAAAAAAAAAGAGACCACTTTTATCTTAAAGAGAAGCGCCCGCCGTTCCTAAAAATACCAGCATTATGGCGGCTAGCTGCTGCCATAACAACGGTATTTAGAGTCAAAGTATGGATGTACAGGTACCACGATTTGCGTGAAGTGGTAAATATAACAAGTGTTATTTTTTATACAGCTGCATCTTTTATTCTGAAATGTGTCCTGTTTGACTTCTTTATCACTTTCACTACAGAAAAATAAAATGAAATTGAATAAACAAAACCAATGGAAACCCCTCGAAAAATATATTAACCGCTTCCCGACTGCCTCACGCAGATATACTGCGGCAGAAGGGCACATAACTGCAGATTAACGTACCTGTCCGCCATAATGTCGCAGTCACGATAAAAATCACTGATCGCCGCCATTACTAGTAAAAAAAAAATGATCAATATAAATGCCATAAAACTATCCCCTATTTTGTAGACGCTATAAGTTTTGTGCAAACCAATCAATAAACGCTTACTGCAATTTTTTTTTTTTTACTGAAAATATGTAGAAGAATACGTATCGGCCTAAACTGAGGAAAAAAAAAATGTTATATATATTTTTTGGGGATATTTATTATAGCAAAAAGTTAAAAATAATGCGTTTTTTTCTAAATTGTTGCTATTTTTTGTTTATAGCGCAAAAAATAAAAAACACAGTGGTGATCAAATACCACCAAAAGAAAGCTGTTTGTGGGGAAAAAAGATGTTGATCTTTTTTTGGAGACAACGTGGCACGACCGCGCAATTGTCAGTTGAAGTGACGCAGTGCCGAATCGCAAAAAAAACGCTCTGGTCAGGAAGGGGGTAAATTCTTCCGGGGCTGAAGTGGTTAATGCTTTGAAGAAAAACTTGCCAACAAGTAACTATGGAGAGCAGGGAGAGGAAAGAATTAGGTTTACTTAGGAATAACAAGCGCTTACAGTGGAGCTAAACTGTATCTGAACACCATAAACTAAAATTTCAATTTAATTAATTTTTAGATGTAAATGCAAACTCATCCCTCCATGTCTCCATGCTTTATTTTGTTAAAGAATCACTTTGAAAAAACCCCCCTTAGCATTTCTAGCCATGGCCACCTTGAGTAAAGGCGGATGGTTCACGTAGCATCTACTTCCTGGAATCCATCTGCCCTTAGATCAGACATAAGGATGTGCTTAGCTGAGAAAGCCTCTCCTCCCCTCCTCCAGATGAAAGAAAAAAAAGATTCCCATGGAGATTCCTGGGATGTATATCATGTTGGCCTACGCCATAAATCAGGAAGCAACGGAAGGAATGTAAAAAAAAAAGTTTAAAACAAGTAAAAATAATATAATATAATATAATATAATATAATATACCTATTATAGATATAGTATATTTATCTATATATTTATCTATTTACTAATGCTAATACTAATGCTGGCAGTATAGGGATTAAAAGTAGTTAATGTAGATTGAGAGAATTTGTTTTTGTTTGTTTGTTTTTTAAAAATTGTCAAATAACTATGAAGAGTGAGGAAAGAGTTAGTTAGGTCTGGTTAAATAATAAGAGGTTACCTACAAAAAAACTTATTATGAAAAAAAAAAAAAAATGATTTAAGGTTTGCTTCAGAGACCATGGAGTCTAAAAAATATAGATTGCAATTAATTGCTTTACCCCGAATTACAGTCAAAGTTCATTACTATCAAAGTTCTTATACATGTTAACAAACTCTGAGCAAATTAGTAACTCCGCTAAACAGACTATGACTTTGGCTGTCAAACTAACAGCAGGTCTCAGTAGCTACATGCTGTATATATATATATATAGTATAGTATAGTATAAATACTTTACTTGGCTCCATTCACACCTATACGATGCCAAAGTTGCGCTGGAGCAACTTTGGTGCAACTTTGGATGGGTGCAACTTGGATCAACTTTGGCTTTGAACAGTGATAATGGACAACTGTTGCATAGGGTTAACATTGAAGTCTATGGTCCTCAAGCTGCGTCCCCTATTCTCTTCTAATTGGCTCACTGTCTGTGATTGACAGTAGCAGGAGCCAATGGCTCGGATTGCTATCTCAGCCAATGAAAAATGAGAGACCCAGGTGTAGCTCAGCCCTCGTGCACATCGCTTGATCGAGAGAGCGCTCAGGTGAGCATTAGGGGAGGCTGTGGAGGGGGGGGGGGGGGGGGGGAGCTGAACACAGAAGGTTTTTTTACCTGCATAAAGGTAAAACATTTTGAGCCTTTAAAAACAAATTTAAGCCTGGATTCACACCTATGGCATTTTTAGTGCTTTTTGCATTTTGCAGATTTGCACTACAGAACGTGTTCCATAGGAAACCATGGTGAATGGACTGTAGTGCAAATCTGCAAAATGCAAAAAGCACTAAAAATGCATAGATGTGAATCCAGCCTAAAGATGAACTCAAGACGAAGCTTTTTTTTTTTCTTCTGAAAATAGAGGGGGAAGGAGTAGATCTGTTTTTTATCTCCATTCTTTAACCTTTTTAGATAGAGTGGATAAGAGTTAAAATTATTGTTATTTTTTTAACTTTATTCTTTATTGAAGAATTTTTAGAAAAGTACAAAAACCCTGTTTAGAATTTACAGCAGTGGCGGCCGCTCCATACAGGGTGCAGGGACGCCACCTTCCCTAATCCATGCGCCCAGCCGCCAATCTACATGCAGGGCATCGGACGCATGGCTTCCAATAGGGTTTTTTTTTTTGAAGCACATGATTAGAACCTGAGGCTCTAATTGTCTTCAAAAAAGGTTGGGCACGGGGCACAGAGAGAGCTGCGCCCTGAGCCCACCCAGTTGTGTGACAATAGCGAATTAATATTCGCTATGGTCTTCCTGCTTCTCCTCCCAGCCAATCAAGAAGTGGGAGGAGCGCGATTGGATGAGAGGAGAAGCGATCGTATTGGCCGGCACCGGGGGGGCGGCAAGAATGTACGGGGAGATCCAGGAGATGGCCGGCGCAATCTCTCTGCTCTGCATCACCGCCCGACCGCGTGAGTACCACCCACCGGGTAGGGAACGGGGGTTAGGTCAAATGGTCTATTTTCTTGCACCCGGGGGGGTTGGGTGTTTTTTTTTTACACCACCCCCCATCCCTGGCTGGAGCACCACAGTCAAGAAAGCATAAAACTGTGACCAACAGGACACAATAGACTATAAATATTAACTTGTCAGATACGTATGGCAATGTAGGGAGCAAATTACAAGGTATTGACAGGAGGATAAACTAGTAGGAGATGGTAAATACTGGAAGTAAAGGAGCAGCATTCCCTTGTTATTCAGCATCTTGAGTAGATCTTTCTTTAGGTGTTGTTTTTAAATTTTTTTTTTTTTTATTATTCCTGTCCGTGACCACCTTGAGAAGATTTTCCTTCATTTCCTGTATCTGTGACACCAGTACAAAGAATGGAGGTGTCACCAAGACAAGAAGGCGCAGACAAGCAGCTGTAAAAAAAAAAAACTAGATATCCTACTGCTTTTTTTGCACTACTAGAAATGTATTTTTTTGGTTTGGCTTTCCTTTTTTGTCCTGGCCTGACAGGATGTGAGTGGAAGACTCTCTAATACGGAAAACAGCAGCAATAAAACCCGACTGACGTGCTAATCTTTCCCGGCGCTATGCAAAACAAAATAAAACATTTTAACTGGGATTGGGCTTTAATCAAGGGAGCAAATATAATAAGTAAGCTTGCGCGGTTATAGTCATATAAAACTGAATATTCAAATTCCTGTATTTCCTGAGTTGTAATTGGCTCTTGTTAGAAAAAAAAATGGTTTATGCAATATTTCTAACTTAAAGAGACCCTGTCACCTTGCTTGTTAAAGTTAAAGTGGTTCTAAAGGCAGAAGTTTTTTCTTTACCCGCCTAATGCATTCTCTGCATAAAGGTAAAAAAAACGAAAAATATCAGCAAAACCTGTAGCTCCTTCCTGGAAGGCGCGCACAACTAGTGCATTAGCAAAGATAATTTTGTAATAAAAATATTTTACATAAAAGTGAGTACTCACAAAATGCAACTGACAAAAGGCTATAAAACCAATGCATGGACATGCACAAAACACGGGGTACCACTAACGCGTTTCAGGAGGCACACCCCCTTGCTCAGAGATAGGCCGAGCTTGATCTCAATCCATTGATGTGCATAAGAGCAGGTGCTCTCTCGGCTCTCTCTCTGCCCATAGGCTCAAAGACAGCAGCACAAAAAAGGAAGCCACTGCCCCCACCTATAACTGGGCATTGCAGCAAGCAGCATTGGAAGGCAACATATGTTAGAAAAAAAGCCAAGGAAAAATCCAAGGAAAACTCCAAGCTCACTTACTGACCAGCCCGCGAACAACCAAATTATCCTGTCTAAATGCCCGTAGACACAATACAAAAATTGGAGGTAAAATTTTGTCCGACGAACGATCTGCTGATTTTCAGATCATTGGTATTGTGCTTTCGACCGTTTTTTCGTGCTACAAAATCTGGATGTACAGACTATAACATTTTAGTCATACGTGAACTAAACGGGGGGATTTTCGTTTACAAACAGTCGGAAAATAAATCGTAAGAGCAAGACTACACATGCTCAGAAACAAAAGAATACATACAAAACTATTCGACACATTACGTCACTTGTGACGTTGAATTCTGTCGGCACTTAGCAAAGAATCCCCCCAACCACCCTTTGGGTGGCTCGTGGCACTTAGCAGCGTTTCTCCCCTGCGCAGGAGGTCCGGCATGTACGGGGCATGTATAGGGACACCTGGCGCTTTGGCCAATCAGGAAAACAGGTCTCACTGACCTGCCTCCTGATTGGCGGGGAGGCACTGTGGTGTGAAAATAGCAAATATTCATTCGCTATGGTCACACAATTGAGTGAGATGAGGGCGCACTCTCTGCACCCTATTTTTAAGCCTATTAGAGCCTCTGGCTCTAATCAGGTGCTAAAAATAAAATACACCCCCTCCGGCCCCCACCATAAGAGTCCATGCATCCGGGAATCCTGAAAAGGACTGGGCGCATTGATAGGGAGACAGCAGCATGGATAGGGGAGCGGCGCCAGTGCACCTACAATGCCCGGGCCGCCACTGGTCAATTAAGTATAATGGTTTCGGGGGGTGGCTTGCAGAAGCACTGTCACTTTTCTGTTCATGGGTAAGGTGGCAATAAGGGATGAGCTCAAGAATTCATTCACCAAAAAAAAAAAAAAAGACACCCAAACATTTGAAAAGTCCCTTATTAAAAAATAAAAAATAAATCCCTCAAAAAGTCCGTCCTCAGTAACGCCATCCAACGATGCAGATTCACATCAGTCATGATGCTCGACGACCAAAGAACTGTTGAAAGTAAAAAAAACGCCACTGCTGCTGAGACACCTGCACATTCGCTTGTTACCCACCAATTAACATATCTGGGTGCTGTCATTGACCATATATGGACATGACCACACAGAAAAAAAACAAAAAAAAACAGCAAGACCCCTCCAAAAGTCCCCCAGAATAAGTAGCAGACTCTTGTTTTGTTTTTTGTTTTTTAAAAGCTGGCATTGAAATGTAATTTGCCGACAATTTTAAACATTCCCCCCCCCCCGGCATGTTATTTAAAGTGGGAGTAAACTCCCATCTATGACTTTTACTTATAGGTAAGCCTATAATAACGCTTACCTATAGGTAGTGTAAATATCTCCTGAGTGTGCGCCGTTTAAGAGATATTTACTGTATATGCAGCTGGTGACATCACATGCGCGTGCACTCTGTCCGTTCCTTCAAAGTCCTGTGCCGTAAACAGCGGCTCCAATGCGCATACACGAGAATTGACGTCATTGCAGCTCTGTCCAGTCACCCAGCCGGAGTCCGCGAACTTGGAAGGAAGACCGGGTTCAGATGGGAGCGGCTCTGGAATGCGATGCATACTAGAGTTGGAGCTGCCTGTGGTATCTTAAGGAGCCCTAACCAATCCCCAAATTGGATTGGCAGGGGGCAGGCCTCCTTAAATACCTGGGGTCAACTCAGTTGGGGAGGAGTTGTTGGGTGGAAAAGATGGAGTGAGAGAAGTGTGGAAGCTGTCGGGGCCCACGGGGAGCTCCCCAGTCTGGGGGGGGTGGGGTGACCCTGGGCTGGGGCTCAGTGCATCCAGGAGGAGTGTTGAGATCCTGGAAGGAGAGGCACATGAGAGAACAAGTAAAGGACAGCGGGAGAGAACACTTCTAAGAACCTCCATGGAGGACCACTGGTCACAGCTGGGAGGGCTGGTGAGTGAGCACAGTCGGGAGGGCTGGTGAGTGAGCACAGTGGGGAGGACTGGGGAGACACGCCTGAGAGAAGTGGGAGATTGCATTTTGAGAGATGGGTGCAGAACCAGTAGAGAGAGGACTATGAAGAAGGGCAGTGGAAAGGGGTCTTTACAGCCTGGCTGGCTGGCAGGGCCTGAAGAGAGCTATCTGGGGGTGGTAGCGGAGCCGAGGACAGCTAGCACCTGAACTATTCTACACCATGAGGCCTGAGGTCCCTGCCCACAAAAGGCAATCTATTGAGGCCTGGCTTCGTTAGTGTCAGGCCTAACCATGCGGTGCTAGCTAGTCCGGTGGAGTGACAGTCTGCAGCAAGTGAAGTGCTGGAGGAGGAAATGGTGATGGGGTTGGCACCTGTCCAGGATTCACCCAGACAGTTAGGCTTTTGAATCTTGTGTCCGGGTTTCAGGCCGACTGAAACCCAGACAGATTATTCAGACCAAGCTGCGGCTCCCCAGGTAACCAAGATAGTCACACACAAAAATGTTGCCATCTGGGAGCTGTGGGCAGCTGTCTGGGGGCAGGTTTGGTATCACTGGGGGGCAGAGCAATGATGTGAGCAAGAACAATTTGTTTATGCCCTCTGTTCACTATGCACACCGCATTACTACTCTCCATGAGGCACTCAAAAATGTCCCAGGCTGCTAAAGTGTTCGGGTTTGGCTTGAAGAAAAGGTGGCAACCCTAAAGGGTGAGCAGTAAGTGTTTGTGCTGGAGAGAGAAGAGTGAAGTATATATACAGGAGTGTATATAGGAGTCCTAAGCAACTTTGCACTAAATCTTAATGGGCATCCCATAATTCCCAGATCCCCATCCAAGTTTAATCCCCTCAAATAAACAAAACAAAGCAATGGACTGGCTTCTGTCTCTGGGTGACTGGGATGGATGTCTGGCTGGGCAGAGTGACAGGTGAACCACTACACACAGCAACCCCTACGGGGCATGGCTACATTCATTTGACAGATTCAGCTCCCACTAATTTCAATGGGGTTTGTGCTGGAAATGCTTGTTGCCTGCTTGCACTTTGAGTCACTAACCTAAATCACGCATGCAGGAAAGCCAGAGAAAGTACAAAGTGCTTATTTGCTTATTTATTCTGGATCATGGACTCCAAGGATTGAAGCAAGAGGGTCAGTATGACAGCCAGGCACCCAGCATTTTCAGAAGGAGCCGTCAACTATGTCTCCATGTTTCAAATCACAAGCGGTTTGCTTTAAAGTTAAACTCCAGCTATAAAAGACATACTTTAATTCAGCACATGGCATAAGTACCTAAATGTGATTTTATATCAGCATCCTACAGTGCCTATACAGCAGAGCTCAGACTGGGAGAGGGAAAGGCAGCACAAGGTGCCAATCAGATATGCATGTGCTAATAAGGAGCATGCTGATGGAAGGAGAAAGCAGAGTGACAGAGAGAGGAGCTAAGCAGTCTGCTGCATCTGCCTTTAATGTCCAATCACAGACCAGGAGAGGGACAAGTCTGTAATGCCGCCTACACACAATCAGACAATTCGCCGGACTTTGCAGCGGAGGTCTGCCGGACTTTCAGAACGAGCAGACTTGCCCACACACGACCACAAACGACCAAACTTTTCCGGCGGACAATCCGTCTGACTTTTGACGGAGGTCCGCCGGACTTTCCAAATAAACGGACTTGCCCACACACGGAGTAAAGTCCGTTCATTTTGAATGTGACTCCAGGTAGACGGGACTAGCGAAGGAAGTCAATGTCGCCGCCTCCATCGGTGAGATTGACACCTCCCGGGCCACGTCCCCCCAAAGTCCATACCAGACCCTTATCCAAGCACGCAGCCCGGCCGGTCAAGAAAGGGGGTGGGGACGAGCGAGTGCCCCCCCCTCCTGAGCCGTACCAGGCCGCGTGCCCTCAACATGGGGGGTGGGTGCTTTGGGGAGGGGGGCTCTGCGGCGCCCCCACCCCAAAGCATCTTGTCCCCATGTTGATGAGGACAAGGGCCTCTTCCCGACAACCCTGGCCGTTGGTTGTTGGGGTCTGAGGGGGGCGGCTTATCGGAATACGATATTCCCCAGATTTCAGCCACCCATCAGTGCAGCCTCATCAGTGCACACCAGTGCCACCTTATAAGTGCCCGTCAGTGTCACCTATCATTGCCCATCAGTGCCACCTCATCAGCGCACATCAGTGAAGGAGAAAAATTACCTGGCCGTTGGTTGTTGGGGTCTGAGGGGGGCGGCTTATCGGAATACGATATTCCCCAGATTTCAGCCACCCATCAGTGCAGCCTCATCAGTGCACACCAGTGCCGCTTTATAAGTGCCCGTCAGTGTCACCTATCATTGCCCATCAGTGCCACCTCATCAGCACACATCAGTGAAGGAGAAAAATTACCTGTTTTCAAAATGCTATAACAACATTTTCATTTTTTTTTATTTGTTTAGCAAAAAAAAACAAAAAAACAATGGTGATATAAATACTGCCAAAAGAAAGCTCTATTTGAATGAAAAAAATGATAAAAATTCCATCTGGGTACAGTGTTGCATGCCCGTGCAATTGTCGCTCAAAGTGCGACAGTGCTGAAAGCTGAAAATTGGCCTGGGCAGGAAGGGGGAAAAATGTCCAGTATGCAAGTGGTTAAGCAGAGAAACTATAAACGAATACACTCGTCCTAAAACCTACCTAGGAGGGTGCTACATCTGCGGATTTATCTTTTTCGCCTATAATATTTCTTTAAAAAATAAAAAAAAACTTGCACATGTACTTAATTTGTACCATCACTTTACAGTCCTCCGATGGAGTCCCTGCGCTTGCTGTAAACCCCATGGAGCTTCCGCACCGCAGGGCTGTCATTAACAAGTCTGTAAAACACAGATATCGCCGCTGCCATCCGGATACTCAGCATTGCGTCAGAATTGTTGGAATCTTTGAAGAAAAGCCACACTAAAGAGATCTGGCTGTGCCGGCTGTCACCGAGCTGCCCGCGCCTTCCTCTCCCTCCGTAAATGACTAAAGAAATATATCTCCCAATGCTTATCGGAAATGGTGAGTATGTGCACCACTGTATTTAACAAGGACCCCGCCACATGCAAACAACACCTTCTGGTTAAAGGAAACTTCTGAAGGAAAGAGGTGAGCTGATATGGCACTGCATTAGGGAAGTACATAGATTGCTATTGCTATCTTCTTCTGAAACTGTTAGTTGCCCAGCTGTCATGTTCATCTGCTGACTTAACATGGTCCTCTGTGGAGCCTCTTCTGGTGGGGAGGACTTGCTGCTCTCCCCTAGTCTCCACTGTTTTCCTGACTGGTCTTGCTACCATCCTCTTGTGAAGTCACAACACCAGTCCTTTAAGACTAAAGGGCCCATTGTGGACCCAGGAGATGGGCATTGGCAGCGGGCAGTAGGTAGTGCCCACGTCACTAAGAGACATGAGCACTGCAAGAAGGGCACTCATGGCACTGCAGAGCATTGGTCCTAGCCTGTAATCGCTGTTTCCGGTAGGGTCACCTCCTTTCTGGTAAAAAGGAGACTTGTTGCCAATATCTTATTTGTCACCTTCCCCAAAGTACTTTCCCGATGTTGAGGGCATGTTGCCTGGTAAGGATTAGTAGGGCACAGTCACAGCCCAAACCTTCCTGGCCAACCAGGCTGCTTACCTGGATAAGGGCCTGGTATGGATTTTGAAGGGGACCCCACACCATTTTTTTTTTTTTTGTGGGCCTGGGGTCCTGCTCAAAGTTCATTCTAGACCTTTATCAAATCAAACCCAAAGTGCACTGGTCCTTTAAGAAAAAAATGGTGTAGGACTCTTATTTACAAACAAAAAACAAAGCCAGGGAAATGTCATTTAGTGTCAAAATGTTTGGTATTTTTTTTCTAAATTCTGTTGCTCTTTTGCTGAAGACATTGTACTGGTGCACAAATTCATGTGCAGGTTTAAGCAGGGCTGTTGTTAGAAATCATGGGGCCCCATACAGCTTACCTAACAGATCCCCACGGGCCAAAATAATACTAAAAAAATAATAATAAAAAAAAATAGTTGTAATAAATAATTAAAGGTAAAATTGTAAAAAAAAACAAAAAAAACACTGGCACTGTCCACTCCCTGCCAAAACCCCACCCAAAAAAAGGAAAGTATTTGAAAAAAAAGAAATAAAAAAAATAAAAAATATAAATTGTTAAAAAATTATTTAAAAAATTGTAAAAAATAAAATACTGTCCACTGTCACACGACCTTTAAAAAAAGTATCAGTAATTGGTATCAATGAGTACTTGAAAAAAGTACCGTAATCAGTATCGACGAGTACTTGAAAAAAGTATCGGTACTTGTACTCGGTCTTTAAAAAGTGGTATTGGTGCAACCCTAGTTAGCATGCAGATTATAGCATCCATTTGCATCTGTTTTCTAGTTCATTTTTTTATTATTATTTTTTTTTATGTGCAATGTACTTAATTTTGAACATGTTTTCATTAATCTGCTGGGCATTACAGCGCAGAAAAATGCACAGAAAATGAAGATACCTCATTTGCTCATTGGATTCAATTTTTTTTTTTTTGATACATGCATTTAGGCTATAGGTGTGAGCAGGTGGCATCTTTTTGCATCACTGTCGTGTTTTTTGGTCAGGCATCTCACTGACACCTGTGCTGCCATTGTGCTGGGTGTTCAGTGTGCTCCTGTACCTTTAAGAAGGGGTGGCTCCCCTTCAGTCCACCTGCTCTCACCTATCCATCAGAATGCACGTGCCTCCACTGTGGGGACACTTATAAGTTAGTGTTAGGTACCACAGATATTGGAGTGCCTTGGCGGGGCTCTGTGACTTACACATGCATTTGCAAATGTGTGCAGACTAAACCCCTGTTTTTAACGCATACTGTTAGACAAGTTACTCGGTTGTCTGTGGTAAGTAAAGCTTGTTTTTTTCCTCGGTTTATCCTTGGGTTTGTTTGTATCCTTAAACGATGAGCAGGGAACAACTCCATGCCAAATGCTAAAGTCCATCAGCCTTTTTCAACCAGGGCTCCTTCAGAGGTTGCAAGGGGTTCCTTGAGCAATGAGCAAGGAACTACTACTCCACATTGGCCTTTCTTAACCACAGTTCTTCCAAAAGTTGCTAGCGGTTCCTTGAGCAATGAGCAAGGAACTCCTCCAGAAACATAACTAGAACCTACAGGACCCCAGTGCAAGAAACCATGAGGGCCCCCCCCCCCCGACCCCTCCCCCAGCTCCTTTCCATCAGTCGCAGGACCTTTTCCTCTGAGCCTGGATCTCTTCCCACTGATCCTGAGGCCCTTTACTCCAGTCCCCGAAACCAAAAAAAACTGGCACACAGGATAAAAGCAAATAGTAATTATTGGTACAAAAAACATAGCACACTTCAAGCAGCTCTATATCAGCATGGATGAAAGAGACTGAGATGTGCGTACAGATCCTGATGCTGGCATAGGGGGACCCCCTCAGTGTGGCAAACAGTGTCTGACTCAAGCAGCATTACCCACCGCTGTTCCACCTTGTGGATGTGTTCTACATCAATCCAGGGGGTGGTAACGCATTTCAAAGGTGTTCCTTTTATTATGGTCCCACTATGGTACCCTTTCACATGTTAAGCAGTGGGCACCCTTCTTGCTATCTTGCCCCCCACTCCATGGTGGCGGAATGCCAGGGCCCGGTCGCAAATGCGACCTTTGCAACCCTGGTAATACTACCAGGCCCCCCCCACCCCAAAGCACCTTGTCCCCATGTTGATGAGGACAAGGGCCTCTTCCCGACAACCCTGGCCGTTGGTTGTCGGGGTCTGCGGGCGGGGGGCTTATCGGAATCCGGGAGCCCCCTTTAATAAGGGGGCCCCCGGATACCGGCCCCCCACCCTATGTGAATGAGTATGGGGTACAATGTACCCCTACTCATTCACCTGTAAAATAAAAGTACAAAAAAAACACAACACACGAGATAAAATACTTTATTGCACAGCTCCGGGGGTCTTCCGTCTTCGGGGGTCTTCTCGCCGGACTCCTCCGCTATCTTCTTGTAGCTCTTTTGCTAGCGGAGGAGTCCGGCTTTCTTCCTCGCCGCCGGCCTCTTCTTCCGACTTCGGGGGTCTTGTCCCCCTCTTTGGTTCTTCTGCCGGGCCACCGCGCCTTCTTATAGCTCTTTTACAGGCGGTGGCCCGGTCTTCTGACGGGCGAGAAGACCCCCGAAGACGGAAGACCCCCGGAGCTGTGCAATAAACTATTTTATCTCGTGTGTTGTGTTTTTTTTGTACTTTTATTTTACAGGTGAATGGGTAGGGGTACATTGTACCCCATACTCATTCACATAGGGTGGGGGGCCGGTATCCGGGGGCCCCTTATTAAAGGGGGCTCCCGGATTCCGATAAGCCCACCGCCTGCAGACCCCGACAACCAACGGCCAGGGTTGTCGGGAAGAGTCCCTTGTCCTTATCAACATGGGGACAAGGTGCTTTGGGGTGGGGGGGCCGCGCGGCCCCCCCTTCCCCAAGGCACCCCCCATGTTGAGGGCACGCGGCCTGGTACGGCTCAGGAGGGGGGGCGCTCGCTCGCCCCCCCTTTCCTGGCCGGCCGGGTAGCGTGCTCGGACAAGGGTCTGTTGTGGACTTGGGGGGACCCCCACGCCGATTTTTTTCGGCGTTGGGGTTCCCCTTTAAGTCCATACCAGGCGGCGGGGCCAGCGACGTCTCCTTCGCGGGCCCCACCTACCTGGAGACCCGCTCAAAATGAGCGGACTTTTCTCCGGGCGGGAAAAGTCCACTCATTTCAAAAGTATGGCGGACTGGCATACACACGGCCGGATTGTCCGCCGAAATGCGAATCCGGCGGGAAGATTGGAGTGCAACACGGCATTCTAAGTCCGCCGTACTTTTGGGTCAAAAAAGTATGCCGGAGGCTACACACGGGGGGATTGTTTGGCGGACTTGAGTTTGCCGGACTTTTCCACCGGATTGTTTGATCGTGTGTACGCGGCAAAAGGGGGATTGGTATTGCCCCTATTGACCAGTGACCACAAATGTAAGGAACACTCTTCCCACTGGCCATTATGTGATTGTGCTGTGAGCACCAGATATAGTCATTTTGCAGCATGGGATTACGGAGGCCAGAAATTTATTTCAAAGGTTCCTCAGTGTTAAAAAGTTCAAGAAAGGCTGCTCTAAAAGCCAAAAATGATATAAAAGCACAGATTTTTTTTTTTCACAAATTTCACTTCACAAGGCTGAATGAGTTATGTAGATTAAACCAATAGAACATCATTTCTAATTTTCTGCTTTAGGGAAAGGCTATAAATTACTCCAAAGCCGAGCTGACAGTAGAAGTACACAGTAGTGAAGTTTTCATTTCAACTTAAAATGTTATTGCCTCATTTTCTTCCAGACAACATAAATCATGTGAATATAACTGATATACAACATACAGCTTAAAAGCAATTAGCCACGTATGCATATCAAATATGTCTCATTTGATGACCTATAATAATATGGAAAAATAAATTCTATTATTGCATTTGTGCGTATTGCATTCACTGATGCAATTTGCAAGATTTCAAATTTAATCCTATCTTTAAAAAACTTTCTCCAATAACTCCTAAAATTCTTTAAAATAGATCTGTACTATAATCAGTGCTGGGACAAGGTCATCCATCCAGCGCCCAGGGCAAAGATGCCAAACTGCGCCCCCTTTCCCTTAGGGTTAGTGTCAGGGTGTCCTCTACCCCTACAATAAACCATTGCACCAGGGGCAGTCGACCCTCCTGCCCACCCCTTGTCCCGGCCCTGAGTATAATCATGTTGGGCAAAGAGTTTAACTTTAATGCCGAGCCCTGCAGATGCCTACAGTGGATCTAAACCAATCACAATAATCTCCGCTAAGTTTTCAAATTTTGATGTAATTTGAAAAGTCTTTTTCCTTTTTTTAAATGTAGCTTTGGTTAAAAAAATATCTGCTGACCATGCCAAGAAGGTCCTCAGTAAAGAGGAACTTAGTCATGTCCCTTTAAAGTGATTGTAAACAATATATATATTTTTCAATTTAAAGCGGTGGTAAAGTCCAAAAAACAAAATGGGCCCCTGAGCAGTTTAGGTCATAATGTGTTAGTATGTACCACATACTAGCACATTATGACAGACTTACCTTAAAACAAAGCCCTACTCTGTCATTAGAGCTTCTATCTTCACCAGCTTTCCGCCTGGAGCCTATGTCTCCCGCTGCTCTCAAAGTTTCCCGTGAGACCAGGAAGTGAGGGGAGCTGTGCTGAGGAGTCAGGTAAGTTTTTAGCACTGATGCTGCCATTTTTTATTATCTGGCACATGCGCAGATGCACTAAAGGGCTCTGCCCAGCCTTCAGGACCTGGTAGAACCCTGCAGTACATCTACACATGTGCCAAATTTCACGTGCACGTGCAGAAAGCCAGATTTCCCTGACCTCCTTGACCGAGCCTTCCTTGTGCAGGGAAAATTGTGTGTGTGTAGATGTACCAAAGGTCTCTGCTAGATCCTGAAGGTCAGGCAGAGCCCTTCAGCACATCTGTGCACACGTGCACAATGTCATTCTTTCCTAGAAGGAAGTGCTGCCTTGTAGCCCCCCCCCCCCCAAAAAAAGCTGTCAAAAATCCAGTTGTGGGAGAGGGAGGGAGCTGGATCCAGGTGCACACACATTGTATTTGGGGCGATGGTCCACTTTGAGGCATTTCCAGTATAGAATGACATCACTTTATCCCTGTCTCTAAATTGTGCATCTGTGTTGTGACATGCTCCCCTGGCAGAGACTAAAAGTGACCATGCTGATGCACATTGTGAAGGCATGTTCCACCATTGAAAAGAAATGTTCTAAAGTTTAGAAAGCACTATGGGTGAGAGAAATTGGGAGTTTTGATTTCCCTGAATTTTTAACTAAAAAAGATTTTTACAGTTCTATAAAACGCATTGGAGCCAAAAGGACAGGCACAATTAGGGTGTTTTTTTAAGGGTGCAATGGGTTTTTAAAGGTTTCTGTAAGTTACAGATGCTCCTTTCAACTATCCTGGACCTCTTCCTGTGGCAAAAAGGCCCCTTATTGGCCATCATACCATCAGATGCACCCCATTTTATGCTTTATTTTGACCTGGCCCTTAAAGTCATCCTGACAAGCTGATGAAGAAAAAACAACTAAACCAGGGATATGCAATTAGCGGACCTCCAGCTGTTGCAGAACTACAATTCCCATGAGGCATAGCAAGACTCTGACAGCCACAAGCATGACACCCAGAGGCAGAGGCATGATGGGACTTGTAGTTTTGCAACAGCTGGAGGTCTGCTAATTGCATATCCCTTAACTAAACCATTAGCTGAAACCCAAACAAAATTAGTGGTTGGGAAAACTTCTCACAACAACCACACATACCAAAGCAATCTTACAGTACATCTATGTTTCTTCTGTAGCTACTTCCTTGGCCTGAGTAGGAGCCTAATTGGGCATGCCTCTACCTCCATCTTACAATTTTTAAAAATATCAGTAAAAATACCTTTTTTCTTCTGCCTTCTGGTTGGTCACATGATAAGCAGAGTAATTTCACCAGTAGTGGAAGGTCCTCAATGCTCCAATCAATCCTGTTCTCTGCCACATTGAACAATGTGTTCAAGTTGATGGGATGGACGCACCACCAAATGGTGTGTCTATGATGCACTGATTCACTGCACTTGTTACATTCTTCCCGAAACTGCCCCCCCCCCCCCCCCCCCCATGGAAATTCTGCTTTATCCTTCAGTGCCAGACATTTTCTGGGTTGGACATTGCCCTGTGTCAACCCATCGGAACTAGAGGAAAGAGTTGTGATTGCTCATACCTCTGGCCCATGGATATCTCTGTTTACAGTTATTAAATGCATAATACCTTCTAAACTCTGTACATGACAAAATAGTGTACATCAGATCTGGGCATACTGCGGTCCCAGGGCCACATCTGGCCCTTTTGGCTGTCCCTGTTCGGTCTAAAAGCGGTATATTTCATGAGCAGTTGTACCTATTATTCCTAGCGCCAGGTGTTTGTATATGCTTTCTTACTTCAGGTCCAAAATTAATATTGAGCAGAAATAAGTTTGGCCGTCCACAACAGTCCCATTTCTTCATGTGGCCCCTTGGGAAAATTAATTAATCACACCTGCTTTAAATGGACAACAGCTTTGGAAAGAAGGTAAGTATTGCGATGGACAAAAAACCAAAAGACACTGCGCTATCCAAAAAGAAAAAGCAGCTAACACACTAAACTGGATAATTTAGTTCAAATAATATGTGCATAAAAAGTGTTGTGCTAAAGAACGCGTTACATGAAAAATGTGACAATAGTAACCTGTGTATTTTGCCAAATCTAGATTCTGAAAATGATTTAGCATCTGAAAACATACTTAATACAAAGCTACTATAGACATATATATATATATAGGAAAAAGTCCTTTCATAGAAAGTCAAAATGTGATCCCCCTTGGTGCAAAATGAAGAGATGTAAAAATCCTTCAGTCCATAGAAATGTTGATCATAAACACCCTGGTGTCAACACCGCCACACAAAGAAGGATGTAAGCTTACCGACTCCAATTGACCCAAGCAAGCGTATGCTCCAAGGGTCAAAATGCGCTTTAGTATCATACAGCTGCAAAGCCCTCTAGCCGGAAAAGCTGGACACTCAATGCTGAAAATCGCCCCACAATTGCTTCACAGACCGAGTTGAACACGAAGCCAATGCTCACAGAACAGGTAACACTCCCCACAAGGAACCATGCAGAACGAAAAGATTGGGCCAAATAGCGTAATTCCATAAAACAAACTACTTTATTAAAAATTAAATCTCACTTACATTTATACAGTAAATTGAGCGCTTCTCATATAAAAATTGGCAGCAGTGGAGTCCTTCCGACGCGTTTCGTCTCCTTGGACAGCGCTCAATTCATTGCATAAATGTAAGCTGTAAGATACTAAAGCGCATTTTGACCCTTGGAGCATACGCTTGCTTGGGTCAATTGGAGTCGGTAAGCTTACATCCTTCTTTGTGTGGCGTTGTTGACACCAGGGTGTTTATTAGACATTCGTTTCGTACGAATCTGAAATTCGTACGAATTTCTCAAAATTCGTACGTTCGGGAGGATCCGAAATACGAATTGCCGTGCGTCCGAATTCTGTACGGAATACAAACTTTTGTTTACGAATTCCGGATCTCAGTCATTATGCTTATTATGACTTGCAGAAGACTTCTGTAATAGAAGTCAATGTAAGTTGCCTGAAGACATCAGTGAAGGACTTTCATCCTCTCTGGGCAGGCTGCCAAGAAAAGAACAAAATGATACAATGTTTCTTTTTCAATGGGCTGAACTGGTGTGTAGAAGTTCTCAGTTTAACCATTTAAAGACTAAATCTTTTCTGACACTTGTTGCTTACAAGTAAAAATCCAGTATTTTCTGCTAGAAAATCACTCAGAAGTCCCAAAAATTATATATATTTTTTTAGCAGCGACCCTAGGGAATAAAATAGCGGTTGTTGCAATATTTTATGTGACGCGATATTTGCGCAAAGGTCTTTCAAACGCAAGTTAGCCCTTTATCACGGTGCTGGTGTCATTGCTGTATGTCACGCTGCTGATGTCACTGCTCCCTAGAGGTCCACCGAAAAACAAAAGGGCTAACTTGTGTTTGAAAGACCGCTGCGCAAATACAGCGTCACATAAAATATTGCAACAACCGCTATTTTAATCCCTAGGGTCTCTGCTAAAATATATATATATCATTTTTGGGGCTTCTGGGTGATTTTCTAGCAGAAAATACTGGATTTTTACTTGTAAGCAACAAGTGTCAGAAAAGATTTCATCTTTAAATGATTAAACTGAGAACTTCTACACACGGAGTTCAGCCCATTGAAGAAGAAACATTGTATCACATTGATCTTTTCTTGGCAGCCTGCCCAGAGAGGAGGAAAATCCTTCACTGATGTCTTCAGGCAACTTACATTGACTTCTATCACAGAAGTCTTCTGCAAGTCATAATAAGCATAATAAGCAATGTTTTTGCCTTTAAATTCATCGTAACGAACGTTCGTACACGTTAACGACAATTCGTATTTCGTACGAAACAGAACGGAATTTCGGACACGAAATACGAAGTACGAATTAATTTTATTACGAATCGAAACAGAACAGAACGAAATGAATTTATTGACGGCGCCCATGTCTAGTGTTTATGATCAACATTTCTATGGACTGAAGGATTTTGCCATCTCTTCATTTTGCACCAAGGGGGATCACATTTTGACTTTCTATGAAAGGACTTTTTCCTATATATATATATGTCTACAGTAGCTTTGTATTAAATATGTTTTCAGATGCTAAATAATTTTCAGAATTTAGATTTGGCAAAATACACCTTTTGTCACATTTTTCATGTAACACGTTCTTTAGCGCAACACTTTTTATGCACAAAGTATTGCGATGGAGCCTGCCCAAGTGCTGGACAAAAACATATTTATTTATTTAAAAAAAAACTGAAGTGGGGATTTAACCATTCAAGGTCCACGTTTGTGAACCCCAGTTGTGCAGCCCCATCTTCAAGCTCTCACCCTTACTACTTTAAATCTAACTGTTCTTGAAAACCCGCTTGCAGAGATTTATGACTTTTGCAATTCTCTGTGAATTTGGGAGGGCTGGCCCACAGATATTGAGTAGAATCTAAAACTTTCTATTTCCTTGAAAATATCTCATGTGCATTGATTCACCCAACAGTTCACTCATCTGTAGACAGTATCTGCATCCAAGAATTTAATATCAGTTCAAAGAAAACACAACGGGACAGTGTAATAACTCTGATGTTTTCTCAGTGTTGAAAGATCTCGTATGCAGAGCAATTCCTAACCGAGAAATGATTTAAACAATCTCTGTGTGTTCGGCCTTGGCTTCCCCTTCTCTTACCATTCCATCCTTCTCTCTAGAGGACTGCCGGATTCTAAAAGCTGACAGTAAGTTCCCCAAGCTGACATCACACCACAAGGTGGGTATAGACGCAAGCATCCAAATATCCAAGGAATGGTGAGGATTTTTTTCTTTTATAATAGACCCAATACATCAAAGTCAACAGCAAATACAAATAATAACTTCAAATTGTGCATTACATACAAGAGCTGGTATAAGCACAAAGAAAAAAAAAATGTATCAAATTAGTTTGAAGGTCTACTGGATGCCCTCGAGCAAACCTAGATATTTAATACCTGGATCAGTTTGAAGTTAAGCACACTTAACTGAGAGCAAACTATGCAAAAAAAATAAGAGCAATTACGCTGCAAGGTCAGACAGAACACGAACACATCACCAGGTCAGCACGCTATGGTATGATATATTTCAAAGCATTTTCTCTGGTATAATCAAGAGCGTCACTTGTGGGCAATGTAGATCTCTGAATGTGGTGCAACAAGATTAATCAATATAAACTGTTATATTAAAGGGAATGCGCAACATAGTGATTTTTCTAAGTATTTTTTTTCTTTATTATGGACAGAAATAAAATATACACTTTTTTAACAAGAAATATTAAACATTTCATATTAATATTGTGCATTCTGCCTTATAGGCAGCAGATGGCGCTGTAGTCTCCTTTTCACATTGTTGGCACCGAATCCTTTTCATCTAAGTTAAAAAAAAGGGCTGCTTTTTACAAAATTCAATAGGTTGATTTACTAAGGCCTGTACATTTTGCAAGGGAATTTTTCCTTAGTTTAATAAATGTGCTAAAAATTCAGAATGTAAAGAATGCCCAGTCGCGTGCAAGGAAAAAAAAAAAAAAAAAAGGTATATTTTGCATGCACATGATTGGAAAATTAAAGTCAGCAGAGCTTCGTCACATTTACTAAGTAAAGGGAAAATCCCTGGCAAAGTGAACATTTCCTTGCAAAGTCACCAGCCTATTTTCCTTTAGTAAATCAAGCCCAATAAGTCTTCATAGCAGTGGATCATCCCTTATAAGTCTGAGGTTTTACTCAGATTAAAGGAGCTGCAAAGCAATCTGCTCTGCGGTGCCGTCTGTTTAACTAACCCTTAATGCCCTGAAAATTATTTTATCCTGTAATAAACTAACTACAGTTAGTCAGCTTGAAAAAAAAAAGTTTGTCCATCAAGTTCAACCAATAGACTAAAATAAAAAAAATTTAAAACCTGCATGCCATCTAACCTAGACACACATTTTATCCAGAGAAAGGAGAAAGAATCTTAAAGCAATTAGATACTACCCGGATCAACAATTTACAGCATTTCCTAGAAGAGAATAATAGCCAGCTATTTTATGTGCATTTAGAAATACACCCTTTTCTAAACAGGGTTGACTAGAACCAACTTATTTGGAAGCCCATTCCATATTTCCACAGCTCTTATTGTAAAGAAACCTTTTATAAGCTAAACCTCTTTTATGGCAGGCACCCCCTGCATCCAAGGATTTAATGTCAGTTCAAAGAAAACACAATGGGACTATGTAATAACTCTGATGTTGAAGCTTTGAATGCAGCCTTTCCAAGAACAAGAGACTAATGACATCACAGTGAATGCGGCCTATCCATTCACTGGTGATTAGTGACATCATTGAGAATGCAGGCTATCCATTCACTAGAGACCAGTGATGTCACTGAGAATTCAGCCTATCCATTCACTAGAGACCAGTGATGTCACTGAGAATTCAGCCTATCCATTCACCAGAGACCAGTGGCATCACTGAGAATGCAGCCTATCCATTCACTAGAGACCAGTGATGTCACTGAGAATTCAGCCTATCCATTCACTAGTGACCAATGACATCACTGAGAATGTAGCTTATCCATTCAGTAGAGACCAGTGATGTCACTGAGAATTCAGCCTATCCATTCACTAGAGACCAGTGATGTCACTGAGAATTTAGCCTATCCATTCACCAGAGACCAGTGACATCACTGAGAATGCAGCCTATCCATTCACTAGAGACCAGTGATGTCACTGAGAATTCAGCCTATCCATTCACTAGTGACCAGTGACATCACTGAGAATGCAGCCTATCCATTCACTAGAGACCAGTGATGTCACTGAGAATTCAGCCTATGCATTCACTAGAGACCAGTGATGTCACTGAGAATTCAGCCTATCCATTCACCAGAGACCAGTGACATCACTGAGAATGCAGGCTATCCATTCACTAGAGACCAGTGATGTCACTGAGAATTCAGCCTATCCATTCACTAGAGACCAGTGATGTCACTGAGAATTCAGCCTATCCATTCACCAGAGACCAGTGACATCACTGAGAATGCAGCCTATCCATTCACTAGAGACCAGTGATGTCACTGAGAATTCAGCCTATCCATTTACTAGAGACCAGTGACGTCACTGAGAATTCAGCCTAACCATTCACTAGAGACCAGTGATGTCACTGAGAATTCAGCCTATCCATTCACTAGAGACCTGTGACCAGGGCTGTCTTAATGAGTTGGCACACCTGGGCACTGCCCAAGGGCCCCAGCTGCATGGGGGGCCCCTGGACTTTCCCCAAAGCAGTTGGTCCTTGAGTCCATGCTGCCCCAGAAATGGGGGCCCCATGATGGCACTGAGAGTGATGGATACACAGGGAAGGCAGGCTGGCAGTGGTGCACCTGTGCTGTGCAGAACGATACCTATTATTTCTCAGCCAGCAGGGAGGGGCAGGGCCAGAGCGTCAGTGATGCTCTAACCCCAACCCATGCAACTTTAATGCTCGGGACTCGAAGGCTGTGTAGGAGGGTAGGAGCTGGTTTAGTGGGAACTGCTGAGTCAGCAGCACTGAGAGCCCACCTGCAGAAGTAGCATTGTGGATGGTGTCATGGTGAGCCCAGCTGTCCAGCACTGTTTGCACCAAAGGACTTGGAATGCCTGGAGGGATGCTCCCTCCTCCACCCCTCCTTCTGCCTACTTGATTGGTATAGGTCAGTCCAGTGCTGGTGGTGAGCACAAAGCCAAAAGTTTATATGCACTGTATCTCCACTGGAAAAGGGAGTACTACGTGGATGGAATAATGGTGGTGGGGGATATCAAGGATGTATGGGGGAAAACAATGCAGAGGGGGGATATGGGGTGTATAAGGGGGTGGCAATTTTTGGGGTAGCTTGGGTGGCTATAGTGCTAGAGGTATCAAGGATGTAGAGAGGCCACAGTGTAGGGGGTATCAGGGATGTAGTGGGGTCACAATACAAAGGGTATCTTATGGTATATGGTAGCAGTTCCAGGGGGCAATATCTAGGGTGTAGAGGGAGCAGAGTGTTGGGAGGATATCTAGGGTGTACAGGGGTCAGAGTGCTGGGGAGGCTTCAAACTAGCAGATATATTATATGCTATGTTCGTGTAGTTAAGGTGGAGCTCCACCCAAAAGCGGAAGCTCCGCTTGTCTGCCTCCTACCTACTTGATGTCTATGAAGCCATTAAGACGGCCCTGCCTGTGACATCACTGAGAATGCAGCCTATCCATTCCCTAGAGACCAGTGATGTCACTGAGAATTCTTCCTATCCATTCATTAGAGAACAATGTCAAAATGTAGTATTTCAATATTTATTTACCTCTACTCAGTTCTAGCTTTTTATTTTTACTTTGAATTCATTTTTTTTTAGATTCCACAAACAGTAAATGTCAAAAAGTTTATATTTGTGCTGCACTTGACTTTTGCTGAAATGTTAAGACTTAGTGTGGGAAATAATTATGCTTGTTATCTACTATTGTTCCATTTTTTATTTTATTTTATATTAATTAATTATTACTTTCCTCTTTTATATTCTGATAATACAAGATTATTTGCCTAAATGTTAATGTATGCTCATTAAAAGTTAATTTGGAATGTCATAAAGAAGAAAGTAAGGCATGGATGAAGGAAAGAGAAGAGAGAAAGAAATAGAGAAACAAAGAAAGATTACCCAGAACATGTATACAGTATAATGTATTTTTGTGAATAAATATATATAGAAGGAGAAGCTCAGAGAGAGAGAGCGAGAGTATAAAAAGAGACAGAGGAGAAATAAGAAGATGAAAGAGAGCGGAATGGGAATCCCAATGGAGTTTATTTACTAAAGGCAAATAGACTGTGCACTTTGTAAGTACAGTTGCTCCAGAGCTTAGTAAATGAGCGGAAGTTCTGCTGACTTCCATCATCTAATCGTGTGCAAGCAAAAATGCAGTTTTTTTTATTTTCCTAGCATATGATTGGGTATTCTTTGCAAAGTGAAACCTTATCTCATTTACTAAGCTCTGGAGCAACTGTACTTGCGGGGTGCAAAGTCTACAGTGCCTTGAAAAAGTATTCACACCCCTTGAAATTTTCCACATTTTGTCATGTTACAACCAAAAACCAAAATGTATTTTATTGAGATTTTATGTGATAGACCAACACAAAGTGGCACATCATTTTGAAGTTGAAGGAAAATGATAAATGGTTTTCAGATTTTTTTACAATTAAATATGTGAAAAGTGCAGCGTGCATTTGTATTCAGCACCCCCAAGTCAATACTTTGTGTAGAACCACCTTTCACTGCAATTACAGCTTGGGGATGTCTCTACCAGCTTTGCACATCTAGAGAGTGACATTTTTGCCCATTTTTCTTTGCAAAATAGCTGAAGTTCTGTCAGATTGGATGTAGAGAGTCTGTGATCAGCAATTTTCAAGTCTTGCCACAGATTCTTAACTGGATTTAGGTCTGAACTTTGACTGGGCTATTCTAACACATGAATATGCTTTGATCTAAACCATTCCATTGTAGCTCTGGCTGTATGTTCAGGGACGTTGTCCTGCTGGAAGGTGAACCTCCGCCCCAGTCTCAAGTCTTTTGTAGACTCTTATGCAGTATACACACAAGCGGATTTTCCATCAGAAAAATCTTGGATGTTTTTTCTGATGGAATTCCACTCAAGCTTGCCTTGCATACACATGGTCACACAAAAGTTTGCTGAACTTTCAACCGTCAAGAACGCGGTGATGTACAACACTACAATGAGCCGAGAAAATTAAGTTCAATGCTTCCGAGCGTGCGTCAAATTGTTTCCGAGCATGCGTAGGAATTTTGCATGTCGGAATTGGTACAGACGATCGGAATTTCCGATCAAAACTTTTTCCAACCGAAAAATTGAGAACCTGCTCTCAATCTTTTGCTGGTGGGAATTCAGCCAGCTAAAGTCCGATGGAGCGTACACACCGTCGCATTTTCCGACCAAAAGCTCTCATCGGTCTTTTGCTGGCCGAATTTCCGATCGTGTGTATGCGGCATAACAGGTTTTCATTTAAGATTGTCTTGCATGGGGCTTCAGCCATCCCATCAACTCTGACCAGCTTCCCTGTCCCTGCTGAAGAAAAGCATCCCCACAACATGATGCTGCCACCATGGATGGTGTGTTCAGAGTGATGTGCAGTGTTAGTTTTTCCCACACATAGCGTTTTGCTTTTAGGACAAAAAGTTTGATTTTGGTCTTATCTTCCACATGTTTGCTGTGTCCCCCACATGGCTTCTCGTAAACTGCAAGCTGGACTTCTTATGGCTTTCCTTCAACAATGTCTTTCTTCTTACCACTCTTCCATAAAGGTCAGATTTGTGGAGAGCACGACTAATAGTTGTCCTGTGGACAGATTCTCCCACCTGAGCTGTGGATCTCTGCAGCTCCTCCAGAGTTACCATGGGCCTCTTGGTTGCTTCTCTGATGAATGCTCTCCTTGCCCGGACTGTCAGTTTAGGTGGACGGCCATGTCTTGGTAGGTTTGCAGTTGTGTCATACTCTTTCCATTTTCGGATGATGGATTGAACAGAGCTCTGTGAGATGTTCAAAGCTTGGGATATTTTTTTATACCATAACCCTGCTTTAAACTTCTCCACAATTTTATCCCTGACCTGTCTGGTATGTTCTTTGGCCTTTATGATGCTGTTTGTTCACTAAGGTTCTCTAACAAACCTATGAGGGCTTCAGAGAATTTATACTGAGATTAAATTACACACAAGTGGACTCAATTTACTAATTAGATGACTTCTGAAGACAATTGGTTCCACTAGTTAGGGTTTTAAGAGTAAGGGGGGGGGGGGGGGGGGCTGAATACAAATGCACGCCACACTTTTCAGATATTTATTTGTAAAAAAGTTTGAAAAACATTTATCATTTTACTTTAACTTCACAATTATTTTCCACTTTGGGCTGGTCTATCACATAAAATACCAATAAAATATATGTACGTTTTTTGTCGTAACATGACAAAATGTGGGAAATTTTGCCTATGAATAGTTTTTCAAGGCACTTTATTTGCATTTAGTAAATCAACCCCAATGTATTTTACCTATTCATTGATTATTATTATTATACAGGTTTTATATAGCGCCAACAGTTTGCTCAGCGCTTTACAAAATGAGGGAAGACAGTACAGTTACATTACAATTTGGTAGAAGAGGAATCAGAGGGTCCTGCTCGTTAGAGCTTACAATCTGAAAAGGAAGGGTCAATTGATACAAAAGGTAATAGCTGTGGGGGTGGATGAGCTGATGGAGGAGGTAAAAAAGTGTTAGTTAGAAGGAGGATAGGCTTCTTTCAAGAGAAGGGTTTTCAGGGATCGTCTAAAGATGGATAGATTAGGGGACAGTTAGACAGATTGGGGTAGGGAGTTCCAAAGGATGGGAGAAGCTCTGGAGAAATCCTGGAGGCAAGCATGTGTTGACTAGTATTTATGATTATGTGCATACACCTCAATCATTGTGGTAGTATGGACATATACATATCTAGATCTGAGAGATCTTGTACAAAAGAGGTAGTTCTATCAGCAATACACATTTATTTATAGGGTTACATAATATATACAAATTACACACCAGACAGTATTTACATCACAATATACAGTGTAGGTCCCCTGGCTTACATGATATTTACAAATTACTCACAGAACCATATTTACAATACAATATAAGGTGCAAGTTCAGAGTTAGATTACCTGTTAACTTCAGGTCAGCCCATGGTGACTGCCGTGTGCTCCCACACCAGAGTGACTTGGCTTGCTCACAAAGCATTATATCCCCCCCCCCCTACTTTCTGTAGTTGGCTAATATAATTCTCCCTAATTGGTCACTGTACCTAGTCAATGTATATTGGGAACAGCCTGATTGGATGAGTCAACGAAAGCTGTTGTTTACTTCCCAGGTGAGATGTTATCAGGGAAAACAAAAGGCCAAGCTTTGAAGTTGAACCAATTACAGTAACACCAACACAACACTCAATACTTTACATATATATTTAAATCTAATGGAAATATATTTCCAAAATACAATATTGTACAGGTATTAATGGAGATTTCACATAAACTCATAAGGCTACAGATGGCCCCTTGTGGCCAGTTGAGAATATGAGACTCGGCCACACATAGAATAATGGTTTATGTGCAATCTTCTTTAATATTTTGAACGTTTGGCTTTGCCCTCTGACATGAAATAAAACTCTTTGAGAAGAAAAAAAAAACTTTTAAACTCCCCATCTCTACAGTTCACATTTCTGGATCCCAGTATCGGTAGTCCTCACTTGTTCTGAATGTAATAAGTCCATAATAAAAATCATAGGATACAAAACACAATAAAAAAACAAGAGGCATAAAAAAAAAACATGAGGATCCTTGTTCTCAACCGTCCAATAATGATAGTGCGAAAGTCAATAATGTCAATCTGGTCATGTTGCCCTTGCTTCTGGGACAGCCTCCCATGGTGATTCCCGTTGGATGGCCTTTGGATCAGCTTTCCCGGCTAAGATTATACTTTGTTAATGTGGACAGAGGTAGAGAAAGAAAACCACAAGTACATTTGAGACACATGCATTCAAATGAATGCTCGTCTGGTAAGTCTGAGCAGTTAGGACCTTTTTTTAGAATTACCATAGATATACTGCGACATACTAATGAGACCCCTTTCTCAGTGACATGTGTAACAATTTGGTTACGCCCTTCAGCCAGGTGTCTGATTTCCATCCCCCATCTTTCTTCCTCCATGGTCATATGCCTGCAAGTAACTCTGCTGTATACCACTGTGTGTCTGTGTATGACCCTTCAAGTGTGCAGGGGGCTCTTGTTGCCATCGCAACTCACCCCTAACTCCTTTAACTGAAGCTATGTTCAGTGCTGGTCCCAAACATTGGGCATACCGCTCCGTCCTTGGCTACCGTGTGTAGCTACTGCACGAGCCCTGCCTTTAGCAGGCTATGGAAGAGGTCATCACTTTAAGAGTTCTCATTGCAGATTAGGCAGTGTCGCCTACGCAGACAAAAATAACTTGATTTCAGAATACAGATAGGTGTGATGTCACCAGTCACTAGTGGCTTCAGGAAAAATCTAACTAAAATACTCTTAAGTACAAATGTACTATACTCCCTGCTATTTGCCAATCACTATGAGTCTCACCAGTCCCAGTATATCTATATGATATTCACGCAATGCTCTTTGAACTTATTATGGCACAAAAAGAAAGAAATGAACATTAAAAAAAATGATCAATGACCACATCTGATGACTGCCCAACATTAGAACTGTAGAGAGGATTGTATGTCACATATACACAGAAAATAGTCACATGGTTGTAGCTAAACCCTAATGTTACTATTGTCATGATAATAGCTACAATGACCTAAATTCATATAAAACAATTACCCAATGTCATAAAAGAAAAACAAAAACTGTTGGATACTCGACCCATCCCCAAAATGCTAAAGGGAAGCTTTTAATATTCTATATCAACATTTGTAATTGCTTTAAATGTTCTCCATATAATGTTCCCCATACTCCCCTCTTTTTTTTTTTTTTATTTCACCATAGGCAAGCCAAACTGAAGAATCACCAAAAAAAAATAAGGTGATATAGGAAGTAAAGAAAAAAAAAATATTTTTCCTTAAGAGAAAAAGTTGAAGGAAAAACTAAACAATAAAGAAAAAAAAAATAAAATAAAACTATTCAGATTGAATGCTGCCTCAACCTTTAATTTGTTAAAGAGCCTTGAATCTGTAATTGTGTTAAACAAAGTGATTGAATCTGCCTTCAAACATTGCGCAACACCCTCTCTCGGTGGTGATTAACATATTACTTGACTCTCAGTGCAAAACAATTTGCAAGTCAAGCAGGCCACAAAAATTTGTATTAGAGAGCGCAGGACCTCTGTTTATTGACACAGACCGCCCCCAAAACATTTTTTTTTTTTTTTTTTTTAGAATTTAGTTAGGCCTGACTGTAATTAATTCCATTCAAGGCTTCTCCTTAAAACCAACATAAAATTATGTTTTAAGGTCCTCATCTGTGTTTCCCAATACTTTGCCCCGTCTGGGTCCAATCCTCCATCCTTGTTTGGGCAGTTACCCTAAAATACAAAACTTAAAAGTCATTAATAACACCTCACTGTACCTCTGTGAGAGGTTCATAATGGTCTACAATAGTAGTGGATGCTTGGAACAGACTTCCAGCCAAGGTAATGAGTCTATACTTTGACAGACCAAAGATGAAAAAAACTGGGAGGGTTTGTAAATACTTCAATTCTAAAATGACAACATGTAGATCTATAAGCTTCACACATATTAGCATCACATGAGTTAATTTGGAAGGAAAAACAAAACAAAACAGAAGACCTACTGAATCCATAAGATGTCACAAGGTGCAAAGTAATGTATCGTGGTAGTTTCCGAGTGTCAGAGTGAATGGACCTTCACTCTAAGCCACAGGAAAGGAGAAAACAAAAATATACACCACATCCCTACAGTTCCTCATAGTTATAGGGATTGAGATTTCATATTTGTGCACAGGTTATGTATTCGCAAGTACATTTAAACTTGTAAAAAAAAAAAAATATCTAAATTTAAACTGGTACCAGTATTGAGCTCATTTCCAATAAAAAAAAAAGATAAAATAATCATAAACAGTACAACGCATGCGCATTAGTGTGATCACACTTATTTATGGTCATAAAGCAATGTTAAGTACAAAAAAGAAAAATATCTTTGTTTACACATGGACAGTTCATACCCATGCATTCCATCACTCAAACATACACATTCATTTCAATTGCATCCCATACATCCTGGATAGCACCTTGGTAATTGCAAATTAATTGTTATGTGTTTCTGCAAACGGGAGAGAGAGAAAAAAAAAAAACAACAACCAAGAACAAAAAATAAAAATAAACTGAAGCAAGAGTAAGATTCTGTACTAAGCAACACTTGTACCCTATACCTTTGAATATTTATGGCAGTCTTCTGATCCTTTGGGGAAGATAAACACCTATATTACTAATAACCATGTTTGAATATCTAGCCTAATATACATTACCTTAGGTGTATGTATTTATGTATATACATCTATATTGATACACCTGCTTAACATGTAAATACTTTTTCATGAGCTCCCTGCACCTGGAAAATATAACTTATACAAAAGTTATTACCCTTTTCCCTTTCGTTGGCACAAAGAAAGCAAACACTACCACATTGTTACATTTACATATTTACATTGTTATATGTTCACTGACATCCGCACTTGGATCTGGTGAAAATAAATTACTCAGATCATAGACATCTGAATGACACATTAGATCTGGTACTTCTTTCACTGTTTCTACATTGCTTATATTTAAGTTTTGTTCCCCGTAAGGGGAAGTCCTAGCAGATAATATAGATAGATTGGGCCTCCCTCCTGTATTTTCTGTTTGAATGGAATAGACGGTTTTCTGTGGGGTCTTAACAATTTGATCAAAAGATTGTTTTATTTCTTTTAGTTCTTTATTACACTGTACCACATCTGCATGGCATGCTTCATATTTTTCCTTAAGAACATGTTGTGATGTTTCCATTATTTTATTGGTATTTTCCCAATTATGAATATGTGCCTTCAGTAGCTTAATCTCATTTTCAAGAGACGTAATTGTGGTTATTAACGTAAGTTCTTTCAGAACTGATCTCCTGTGCTGTAATCTGAGATCGCTTTCCATGGTATTTACATTCAAAGGGGAGCATGAGGCTATTTGCCTTTGACTAGTAACTGTGGAGCCATGCCTATAGATCTTATCTTTGGAGGCATTGTAATTGTAATGATGTCTCTTTCTGTTTGAAAAGGTGGCCAATTCTCCTGTAGTGTGACTTGCTAAATAGGTATTTTTGTTTGTACGCTGGTGATAAATCTTTGATTTCACAGAATTAGACCTTCTGGCTACATGAAAATAATTGTGCATACAATCCATGATACTTTGATATGAATCTTTAAGAGGATTTATAAAAAATCCACATTGAATTTTAAATTTTGGATGGGCATTAGATATTAGGAGGGTTTTGTACTCTGGGTCCTCTCTGTTTACATTTCTCCCTTTGCCTACATAGTAAGCTGACCATAGCCTGTTTGCATAAAGAAGTGGATTCTCATTATTTTCCTGTTTTGTTCTAAACGCTGCTATTAAGCCTAGGTCAAAGGGATATAATATTTTTAGCAGTTCATCTACAGTTTCATTGTAATCTGCTCTTCCTTCTTTAACATGGTCTGGTAAGGAAGACCATGTGTCTAAGTTAACTGTTAATAGTAAAACTTTAACCTGATCTCTGGAGTTGGCAACTCCCAGTAATTTACATCGTTGCAAGACATTATCTGCATGAAATGTTATGTGCACTCCTGGCAATAGTTTGCCAATATTGTTAGCTACAAGTAGCACATTTTCTAAAGACTGTCTGTCCTCCCTATCCATCTTTTGTGCTGTACTCTCAATTCCTGTTACATGCACTTCATCAACTGCAGGAATCATCTTTCAAACCTTTTTTTTTTTTTTAAATAGACTGAATCTTCATGCATAGAAACATTGGGCAACAGCTCTTTTCATCTCTTTCTAATGTATCTGGACTCTTCATGTACAAATTCTATAATATATTTAGCTTTTAGCATAAATGATGTGTTCCTTAGTATACTAACAGTAGGCTTCCTAATAATTACACACTGTACAACACAGCTATTTTTTATAGCCCATTTCTATATTGAGCACATAGAGGACCCAATGTTACTTTTTAGCCTTCAGATGAAAAACCCTTTCATAGTGTGCCTTTTGTAGATATTGCAACCCCTTGAGATACTGCTGAAAGAGACCACCAATTTTTCCTGTCCCTTCGTCGGTCGCCATTTGTTGACTAGTATTTATGATTATGTGCATACACCTCAATCATTGTGGTAGTATGGACATATACATATCTAGATCTGAGAGATCTTGTACAAAAGAGGTAGTTCTATCAGCAATACACATTTATTTATAGGGTTACATAATATATACAAATTACACACCAGACAGTATTTACATCACAATATACAGTGTAGGTCCCCTGGCTTACATGATATTTACAAATTACTCACAGAACCATATTTACAATACAATATAAGGTGCAAGTTCAGAGTTAGATTACCTGTTAACTTCAGGTCAGCCCATGGTGACTGCCGTGTGCTCCCACACCAGAGTGACTTGGCTTGCTCACAAAGCATTATATCCCCCCCCCCCTACTTTCTGTAGTTGGCTAATATAATTCTCCCTAATTGGTCACTGTACCTAGTCAATGTATATTGGGAACAGCCTGATTGGATGAGTCAACGAAAGCTGTTGTTTACTTCCCAGGTGAGATGTTATCAGGGAAAACAAAAGGCCAAGCTTTGAAGTTGAACCAATTACAGTAACACCAACACAACACTCAATACTTTACATATATATTTAAATCTAATGGAAATATATTTCCAAAATACAATATTGTACAGGTATTAATGGAGATTTCACATAAACTCATAAGGCTACACATGGGAGGAGGTGACAAGGGAGCTAGAGAGCAGGAGGTCTTGGGATGACCGAAGAGAGCAGCTTGGTTGGTATTTTGGGACTAGGTTAGTGATATAACTAGGGGCAGAGTTATGGATGGCTTTGTAAATTATTGTTAGTACTTTGAATTTTATTAGTTGGGTGAGGCGAAGCCAGTGGAGGGATTGGCAGAGAGGGGTGGAGGACACTGAATGGCTGGTAAGGTGGATGAGTCTTGCAGCGTCATTCATTATGGACTGAAGGGGGGGGGGGGGGGTAGTTTGAAGACAATGTATTCCGCTTTGTACTGCCTGGAGAAAGAAAGAAAGACTAATAAATGATTAGATAGATAGATAGATAGATAGATAGATAGATAGATAGATAGATAGATAGAATGAAATTGCTATAGAAAGAAAAGAGAGAGAGAGAAAGATAGAAAGACATCATGTTTTGAGCATCAGTTCCCGCCTCCAATCTATAGATTAACATAGCTTAATCCCCTATGCTAAGTGAATGTTAAAGGAGTTGTAAAGGCAGAAGTTTTTTTTAAAAAGCCTCCTGCGTGCAGTAGCCCCCCTAATACTTACCTGAGGTCCCTCTCTGTCCAGCGATATCCATGAATGACTCAGCCGTCCGAGATCCTCCTTCTTGATTGGCTGAGACACAGCAGTGGCGCCATTGGCTCCTGCTGTTGTCAAACAAAGTCAGCTAGCCAATCAGTGGAGAGAATGGACGGGGCCAGGTCGGGGCTTCGTGTCCATTCAGACTTCACTTAGGTGTCCCCATATAAAGCTGCTTGCTGTGGGGGCACTGAACAGGAGGGAGGGGCCTGGATCACAGAAGAGGAGGATCCGGGCTGCTTTGTACAAAACCACTGCAACAGAGCAGGTAAGTATAACATGTTTGTTATTTTCATAGAGAAAAAAATGAGACTTTACATTCACTTTAATTTCTGTTTGATTTTGCACATTGGCATTGGCCTAACACAAATAATTGGAATTCTGATCCTGAATTGTTTGATTACTATAGCGACCTATCAAAGTGATCACATAGATTTGTTTACAAAACAAACCCATGTAATCACTATGATAGGGAAGCACAGAGTGAGACACATTAAGACCAGGCTGTGGCTGTTAAAGTGAAAAAAAGGCAGAAAAAAATAGCGTATTTATCAGCGTCTAAACAGAGCCGAGTCTCCTGTGTACTCGACTCTGCTCACAGTCACGCCCAGTCCCGCCTCCTAGCATTGACGTCCTGCCATTGGACCAGAGTTATGTCCATTATAGAAGCTGGTCCAAGGGGTAGGACTGCGAACCGAGTACACAGGAGATCCGGCTCTGTCTATTTCGGCAATAATGAGGCTGCAGATGCGCACTGCTCATGCTCCAAAGAGAGGCAAGACTGCAGATGCGCACTGCTCATGCTCCAAAGAGAGGCAAGACTGCAGATGGGCACTGATCAAGCTGCAAAGAGGGGCAAGGCTGCAGATGGGCACTGATCATGCTGCAATGATGGGAAAGCTGTAGATGGGCACCGATCATGCTGCAACGATGGGCAAGGCTGCAGATGGGCACTGATCATGCTGCAATGATCGGCAAGGCTGCCAATGAGCTCTGAACATGATGCAATGATAGGAAAGGCTGCAGATTGGCACTGATCAGACTGCAATGATTGGCAAGGCTGCAGATGGGCACTGATCATGTTACAATGATTGGCAAGGCTGCAGATGGGCACTGATCACGTTGCAATGATGGGCAAGGCTGCAGATGGGCACTGATCATGCTGCAATGATGGGCAAGGCTGCAGATGCACACTGATCAGGCTGCAATGATGGGCAAGGCTGCAGATGGGCACTGATCATGCTGCAATGATGGGCACTGATCAGACTGCAATGATCGTCAAGGCTGCAATGATGGGCAAGGGTGCAATGATGGGCAATGGCGAGGCTGCAGATGGGCACTGGTAAGGCTGCATTGATGGGCACTGACCCTTATTTTGCTTAAAAATTCTTGATTTAAAATGTAAGTTTTTTTTCCTGAAACGTCCCTCTTAAAATTAAGGTGCGTGTTATACGCCGATAAATGCGGTATTTAAAACAGCATTCATTGAAAAAATAAACTAACATTAAAATATGCTGTTAATTAATAAATGCATGTTTTACTAGCATTTAATAATTTTTTTAAAATAAATAAATGTTATAAATGTTAAGTATTATAATTAAAAACATAAACATGGAGATTTTTAAAAACATTGTACCCAATAAAAAAATAAAAAAAAGGTTGAAATGCTTTAGGTAGGCGTATTGTTTATAGAGTTATTATCAAATCAACTGAAGTATAACCGAAGCTGCTAAATTTGGTCTGAGCATCTAGATTTCAATGACCTCTGGTCACAAAAGGGCTTAACCCTTGCTCGGTTATCCCATGAGCCTGAGACGTGTAACTAGTAAAATAGCCATAGGCCTGAATTGACAGCGGCCGGATTGGGCGATAATCTTATACCATGGAAGGCCCTCCAACCAGCCGTCCAACTGATGTCAGAGATGACAGCTGACACCACAAATTGTAGCCTGCTTGTTTCCAATTAGTGTGTCAATTAACCAATCTATAGTTATGTAATCAAATAATTTATATAACTAATAAGTTAATCTTACCAATTACGGTAGTCTAATTATTATTAATCAACTAAACACCAGTGTGAGTTTACATGATACTGTCTGCTAAGAGTATTTCTACTTAGTACAAAGTCTCTTTCTTTCATATTGGTAGAAAGCAATTTGTTTGTGAGGAACACAAACTTTCTTGTAATCATGATTGGATCACCATGGGGGGGGGTTACATGATGGGCAAAATGGTTAGAAATCTGGGACGTAATATACTGCACTCTCAGTATCTACAAAACAGAATCAGGTAATAACTGCCAAAATCCTCGCAATGTATATAACTGGGGAGATTGTATTCCTCCCAGCAAAAACTCAAGTTTCACTGATAATCATATTTTTTTTTTAAATTTTTTTTTTCTTTGCTATGCAATTTATACACCCTTCCCAATTGTCCGACCACACACTTGAAAATCTGAAACACATCAAGTGGCTTTCATGGTAGAACAAACTGTAATATTTTTCTGTTCAAGCAATTAAATATTTTCTACGCATGGTTGAGGGCTGGCATTTTCCAACTGAGCATGGTTAAAAACTGTGGGTTTTTTTTTTTGTTTTTTGTTTTTTTGTTTTTTTATTGAAATTCTAGTCACTAAACGACAAATAAATAAAAAAAATGCAACCTTTTTAATATTGATTTTTTTTTTCGCATGCTGCAAATGTCAAAGAAAAGTCATACATGTACAAATTAAAATATATACCCAAAATGTGAGAGATTGCTTATGTATTTACAAAGGTGAAAAAGCTTACATATGTGTGAATAAATTATTATGCTTAGCCTATAGAATAAAAATGACATCATGCATTTACCAAACTAGCAGCTTTAAAGCAGTAGACACTCTTTCCTCTATCCATCTACCCCCACCCCCACTCCCCACCCCACACATACACACACATATATATATATATATATATATGTATGTATAAAATTTATATAAAATATATATAAAATTTACAAAAATCCTATGGTTTTTGTTTTTTTGTTTTTTGTTTTTTACAAAATCTGCAGGGGATCAAAAAATTCCCCACTGTGTATACATATATATATATATATATATATATATATATATATATATATATATATATATATATATATATATATATATATATATATATATATATATATATATATATATACATATGTATGTATGTATGTGTGTGTGTGTATATATATATATACATGCAAACATACAGTGGGGAAAATAATTATTTGCCCACTTACAAAGAAATGATCAGTCTATAATTGTTATCATAGATGTATTTTAAGTGTTAGGCCACGTACACACGACTGGACTTTCCGGCAGAATAGGTACAACGGAAATTAATCCGTCAGATATTCCGATCATGTGGGATAATATGATCGTTTTTCTTAAAGAATTTCCGACGGACCTAGAAATAGAACATGTTTCATAGCTGTCCGACAGACTCAATCCCTATTGGGAAAACCGTTCGTCTGTATGCTGGTCCAACGGACCAAATACGACACAAGGGCAGCTATTGGGTACTGGCTATTGAACTTCTTTTTATAGTCCCATCGAAGGTCATCACGTTCAAAACGAACAGACTTTGGAACTGACTTTAGTCCACTCGTGTGTGGGCAAGTCTGTTTGTTCGGAATTCTCTCGTAACTCTGTCGAAAGTCCGTCGGGAAGACCGTCGGACCTTTTCTGCTTAATGCCGCGTCCGTTCATGCGTACGCGGCATTAAGACAGAATATCAACCAACAAAAGAAAAAAGACATAAAACAAATGCTATAAAGTAAGTTGCAGTTCAGTGAGTAAAATAAGTATTTGATCCCCAAGCAAAACATGACTTAGTACTTGGTGAAGAAACCCTTTTTCGGCAAGCCGTTTCTTCTAGTTGATGACCAGGTTTGCAGACATCTCATCAGGGATTTTGGTCCACTCTTCTTTACAGATCTTCTCTAAATCCTTAAGGTTTCTTGGCTGTCTCTTGGCAACTCAAACTTTCAGCTTCCTTCATAAATTTTCTATAGGATTAAGGTCTGGAGACTGGCTAGGCCACTCCATGACCTTAATATGCTTCTTCTGAAATCACTCCTTTGTTGCCTTGCCCATATGTTTTGGGTCATTGTCATGCTGGGGGACCCATCCACGACCCATCTCCAGTGTTCTGGCTGAGGGAAGAAGGTTCTCATCCAAGATTTTACAATACACGGCCCCATCCATTGTCCCCTCAATGTGGCAAAGTTGTCCTGTACCTTTAGCAGAGAAACTGCTCCAAAGCATGTTTCAACCTCTCTGCTTGACTGTAGAGATGGTGTTCTTAGGTCAGCATTTTTCTTCCTCGAAACATGACAAGTTGAGTTAATGCCAATTTACGTCTCATCTGACCACAGCATGTTCTCCCATTTTTCTCTGAATCATTTAAATGTTTATAGGCATGACTTTACATGTGCCTCCTTGAGGAGGGGGACTTGCCATGTTATTGACAAAGTTCCACTTTAAACAACAGCCTGGACAGGAAATGGACACAGTGCCATGAGGGTCATCCTGTCCAAAGAAGACTGGCAGCTCAGGACCAAGCAGGAAGTTGGGGACAATGCTGGAATGTGGTGACGGTAAGCAGAGATTGGCAATATTTGTTTAATTTTTCAGAGAGAGGAATCTGAAAGTAAAAAAAAAAAAAAGATTATTGGAGTTCTACTTTAACCACATATTAAGGAGGCCAATGAGACTAAACCCCCAAGGTTATTCAAATACCAGTTATTGATTGGCTCACACCTCCCTTCCCCTCATGCTTCCATATTGTTAGGCTCCATGCACACTGGAGCTCATAAACAACAGTTTTTTGGAGTTTGGGCGTTCTTTTTTAAACTCCCCTTTATGTTATTCTATGTGTCCATGCACATGGACGTTTTTTTAGCTTTTATCAGCAGCGGAATTTAAGGGCTGTTCTCTGAACGCCATAAAATCACATTCAAAGTGACATTTTTCTGACCACAAAAAAACCTAAAAAACGCTAAATGCAGATAAATGCCGATAAACGTGCATAAACGCGTGTTGATTAGCGTTCAGCGTTCTATTTTTTCAATGCATTGTGGGAGTTTGGGAATGCACTGTGGTATTTTTGGCGTGTCCTCTGTGTATTTTTATGAAAAACGCCCATAAACGCTAATGCTAAAAAAGCTCATAAAAGCACATAAACGATAGTATAAAATGATGTTAAAAGCAAATTTTTCAACCAGCGTTGTCTGTCAGCAATCTGGCGTCCAGAAAAAGCTTTTTTGAGCTCCAGTGTGCATGGAGCCTAAGTGTATGCATGACCACTTTAAAGTTAAATATTAATTGCAAGTAACCCTGTGATGCTGGTATAACCCAAACCTTTGTTGGGTTTTTATTGCTGTCCACAGGCTGGTGTGAATGGGCCCTAAAAACGAATACATTTTCCACCTTCAATTCATTTCAACGTCAAATTTGGTGGATCAATTTACTCATCTAATGCCGCGTACACACAGCTGGAATTTTCGATGGAAACAGTCCGATGGGAGCACTTCATCGGATTTTCCAACCGTGTGTATGCCCATCGGTCTTTTTCTGTCGGCATTTTAGATTGAGAGCCTGTTCTTAATTTTTCAGACGGAAAACCTTTCTATCAGATTTTCCGATTGTGTGTATGCAATTCCGACACACAAAATTCCGATGCATGCTCGGAAACAATTTGACGCATGCTCGGAAACAATTTGACGCATGCTCGGGCGCATTAAACTTCCCTTTTATAGTGCCGTCAAACGTGCTGTATGTCGCGCTGTTATTGACCGTCGGAATTTGGTGTGGCCGTGTGTAGGCAACACAGTTTGAGCGAAATTCCATTGGAATTCCGACAGGAAAACCATCAGAGCTTTTTCCAACAAGAATTCCGATCGTGTGTACGCGGCATAACAGCTGCAAATGACAATTAAAGATTTTTTTTTTTTTTTTTAAATAAGTTGGTGTTCTGGGAACACACTTTTCTATGCTATTTAAATATGCAGCACCTGATTCTGCCCTATTTAGAGGCTCCTTGCTCAACCAAGCCAAGAGACGAAAGCTGCACAGCACAGAAACATGTGACAAGACACTGTAGTCCCAGCCATCAGCACATGCAAGATGTGGCTGAATCCAAATTGTAATAGATAACATTAGAAACTATTAATACATGTACTTGAGTAGACCACCAATGATAGAACAGCTTCTATTTTCCTCTGAGATAGCATTGGCAGTTTATGGGGGTTTTTTTGTTGCCTGGGATCTCTCAATGTGCCCTTCCAAAGACAGATATATGTATCTGCTTTGTCTTTTTTTTTCTTCCTCTTTGGCTAAAGTGAGGTATTTGTTTCATAATTGAAAACAGATGGCATGCAGAGAGGTGTTTTTCCATGTAATGTATATCTCACCTCAGGAGCCCACCACCCTCCATGGAAGAGCAGGAATGATGACGGTACGCGGGTCACCAACATTAAATTCCCAACTGGACATAAACCATCTGAATGCTTCATTTTTTTCGTCATATTGATTTGGGAAAGCCACTTCCTGCTGCATTCTGTATTTTGTTACAAGCTGGCAGAGAAGTGATCAGCTGTCTTGTGTAGGACACGAGTGCTCACTGCTTCTTCTCACCCAGTGTGGCAGAGCCGCCAATGAACCTTTCAGTCTATTGTGGTGCATAAATGTGCATTCTGACCAGTGCTGTCTTTAACACAGGGCAAAAGGGGCAGAAGGGACAGCTGCCCTGGGCATAGTCATTGTTGTGAGACCTAAAGCAGCTGTCCCTTCAGCCCAATTAGTTGATAAGTGGATTTAGGGGGGCCCAAGAAAATGTTTGCCCAGGGTCCAATCAATAATCAAAATGGCCCTGTTTGTGGAGCACCTTAACGTATGTTGCATTAAGACAGTCCATTCTTTATGCAAGAGCTGCCAGTGCATCACAGCAGATGAAAAAATGTGGTACAGAGCAGCGTACCACAGTGCATATATTGTGGTGCACTCCAGTGCGTTTTGTGTTGGGCTGTACAGCAATTTGCATTGGAGTGCCATTCACAATGAATAGCATTGCAATGCAACACACGTAGAGCAGGTGCATTGCCATGTATGACTTTAGCACACATTGATATGAGTCACAAGTGTCAATGGGCCCTTATTTATTGGTAGCTTGAGGAAATATCTATGGTAATATATAGCTTTTCAGCACGGCTAAGCGGAAATCCCAGTGCACAAATGAATGAGTAGTCATAAGTAAATCCACAACAAATCTCTTCAGTGGCAATCAACCAAATGCAATTTATGCACATTCACTATCACTAAGGCAGGCCACACATGGAGCAAATTTCTATGCTGCAACATGGGTTGCAGCAAAGACATTTTCTTGATTCCCCCATCAACACAGGAGTTGACTGGCGAATCCCTCCCACCGACCATTTCAATTCTGCCGACGGGATGGAGGAAAGCCCTCCCCGCTGGGAAAAGACAATGATTATTGCTAGCGGCTATACCAGGTGAAAGCGATTATCATATGTATCAAATCATTGATACATACCATCAAATACATACCCCCCCATCAAATCATTCTCTGCAGCTATTACCTTTTGTACCACCACCCCTTCCCTTTAGAGTGTAAGCTCTATGAGCAAGGCCCTCCTGTACCTTTTGTATTGAACTTTACTGTAATTGTGTTGTCCCCACCTATACATTGTAAAGCGCTTCGTAAACTGTTGGCGCTATATAAATCGTGTATAATAATAATAATAATAGTATGTAAAATCTATCAGACTGGTTGTCGATCGATCAATTTGGGTACATTCTGTCTATGGCCGGCCTAAGTGAAGCTATATAGTGGACCTTCGGATAACAGGTCCCCTTCCTTAAAAAAATACCAGTTGTATAGATGCCGACTGTCTTCCAATCTCTGACCTCTGTCCCGAAAATGCTGCATCCTGGGCTGTGTCTCGGGATTACCGCATCACCCTTATTTGAGAATCTTCAGTAACAAAAAAAGGATATTAACTGAGGGGTTGACAAATGCAAATGAGGGTGATTCCCATATACTGATGGTGCCCCCGATGGCTGTGGTCTGGGTTTGACCACCCAGAATGGGGTGGATAGGGGCAATGGTGTCCCAAGGACTAGGACTAATTTAATGGTAAGTATGCAGTTAGTGTTCCCCCAATACACAAAAATAGTTCAAGCTTAAAGTGGTTGTAAACCCTTACAAACCCCTTTGACCTACAGGTAAGCCTAGATTAAGGCTTACCTGTAGGTCCAAGCAATATCTCCTAAACCTATATGGTTTAGGAGATATTTACCCGAAAACGGGCACTGCTGTCTACGGCGCATGCGCCGTAGACAGTGGCGCGCAGGCGCACTGAGCGCGGCATTTCCAAGAATGGAGCTGCCGCGCGTGTCGACTCCCGTGCGCATGCGTGGGAGTGACGTCATCGCGGCTTCGCCGAATGACAGCGGCGGAGCTGCAAGACCCCACCAACAAGATGGATGCTCCAGACTACAGGGGACAGCGGCGACTTCGCTGGCTCCTGTGTCAGGTAAGTGACACATAATGGACTATTATGCGATGCATAGTAGTCCATTATGCTTTGCCTTTACAGGGAATGAAAGAGGAAGTAAACTCATCAGGGTTTACTTCCTCTTTAAGGCTATACTTCATAAATGCAAAGCTGACAAGATTGGCCACTCTTGCTAGGTCCAGCTTCCCTTCCATGGCGCTAGAGCACTGATGGTGAACCTTGGCACCCCAGATGTTTTGTAACTTCATTTCCCATGATGCTCAACTACAATGTAGAGTGTATGAGCATCATGGGAGATGTAGTTCCAAAACATCTGGGGTTTCAAGGTTCGCCATCACTGCCCTAGAATATGCCCAGCATGTCAGAGGATGGCAGCTTCAACTTGAGACTTCTCATATGGTTATTTTGCTTAAAATGCATATCGGGGAGAAAAAGTGTATTCAGTATAGCTCTGCAATACATGCCCATTTTTCCAACATTTGCATAGAAAAATGATGCCAGATGCATAGAAAAATACCTGTTTATCTGTCCAAAATCCAGTGAGCTCTGCTAGCTGCAGTGCCATGGACACTTGGGGAGGGGTTTGTTGGACCCCCCTATCCCCCCTTCATCTACGCTCTTGGATGTAGTTCTTGGAGCATGTCTGCATCAATAGAAACAGACCACAGGGTTGATTTACTAAAGGCAAATCAACTTTGCACTACAAGTAAACTTAAGTAGTACTAAAGTACTAACGTACTACTTAAAAGTGCACTGAACGTGCACTTGGAAGTGTAGTTGCTTTAAATCTGAGGGGTAGACCTGAAATGAGGGGAAGCTCTGCTGATTTTATCATCCAATCATGTGCAAGTTTAAATGCTGTTTTTTATCTTCCTTGAATGTCCCCCCTCGGATCTACAGTGATTGCACTTCCAAGTGCACTTTCAATGAACGTTCAAGTGCACTTGCTGTGCACTTGTAGTGCAAAGTGGATTTTCCTTTAGTCAATAACCCCCAATGTGAGTTCACTGGTTCCAATAACTTCCCAATGCAGGGTAATAGTAGAGGATCAGTGGGAGAGTACAAAGCACAATCTCATGGCAGAAAAAAAACTGCAAAAAGTAACTGCAAAATCTTGAAAATATGGCTATTTAGAATCTTTTTTTAAAATAAAATTTGCACCAACCGAGCAGCTTTTTGGACACTTTAGCACATGCAACGTGTCCCGTAGAACATTCCAAGTTCACCGACTCAGCGCATGTGGTCATTGGAGCTCCTGGTTGTCCATTTGTGCAATTTCGGACACTCTGACAGGTGACAGAAGACAGATCAGAGTCATGCAACCCAGCAGATGTTAATAATTACCTTGTATGTGATGTTAGTATTTTTGTTTGGATAGCTGCTCAGGTCCTAGAATGTGTGCTGATGTTTTTTCAGCACTACAAAGACACATGTAGACACGCTGAAAATAACCCCTTGTTATAGAATGGGGGTGAAATTACTTAAAGCTGATCTCCAGGCACCATCACTTAAATACTTAAAGAGTAGTATGTAGGTGGTTAGCTCTGCCATGTGTCAATTCAAAATTTCTTATATTCCTACAACTTAAAATTATTTGATTTTATTGCCTCTGGATAGTGCAGCTCCTGCTGTGCTCCTGCCCACCTTCTCTGCTAGTAAGAGCACTGTAGGTATAATAGACACCCATGCTAGTATCATGCTTCCGCCTCGTCTACCTAAATGTATTAGAATGATGATGCAGTTCTAAGACAGAAGTTTGGGATCGATAAAAAAAATACAGTACATGCTCATCATGCTGCATATGTTCTCCGCCGGCTCTAAGCCTGAGAACTGAGAGATCACAAGACCCCTGAGCGCTCTGTCCTCAGTCCACTCAGACTGTCAGTCACCACCCTCTACTCTGTCCCTCCAGCTCTCACTGGAGAACTGGGCTGTGGAGGGGGCGGGAGCAGCTGGCTCAGTCTCTCAGAGAGGCTGAGCTAGCTGCCCGTCAGGCATCTGGGTGGATCCCGACAAAATAGTTAGGATCCATCTAGAACCTGGAGCTCCACTGTGACATCAAGTAAGTTCACTCCTGTGACCCAGAAAAGAAGTATGCCCAAAAAAAGCTTTATGCCATACTTTTAACGTACTATAATTCTTTTAACTTACCATAAACACATTTCCTGTTGGCCCGTTAAGGGGTTCTAAACCAGGGTACATGGAGTAGTAGACAGTCACATGATTGGAAGCCTCTCCTACTAGCTCCCGATCATAAATGTGTCAGGGCTCTTCCTTTTCTGAGCTGGCCACTCAGCTGTTTGCTAATTGCCAGCTCCTTTCTCTCCACAGTTACTCAGCTGTTGATGATATCCTGCTTGTCAGTCCTGCCTACTTAAGCCGTCCAGTCCAGAGGACCTCTGCCTTTGCCTTGGTCAACATCACAGAAACTATCTCCTGCGATCCTGTTCAAGACTTGCTTTGCTGAAATCCCTTCTAGCTCCAGATCCTGCTTGATGTTACACTACATTGATCCCTGACTTCTGGCTTGACTGACTATACGTTCCGGTTACTGAACTTTGCTATGCTTTGACTACGTTTGTTCTTTTTATGTTTATTATTAAACAAGTGTGATTTAACTGTACTTCTGTCTCGGCCTGATTTCATGGTTTCTGACAAGATGTTGACCTGGAGCTGTTGGTGACAGCTCAGTCAGTGTGCAGTGAGTGTGCTCTCTGCACAGAAGAGTAGAGCACCATAGACACTCTGGCCCTGGTTTACTAACACCAGATAGTGCGAAATCTGGTGCAGCTTGTTCAATTAAGCTTTGACAAAAGAAAATGATTTCTATGCAGAGCTGCACCAGATTTTGTACTGTTTTACTTCCTCTTTTTTCCCCTGTGAAGTAAAAACATAATGGACTAGTATACTAGCTCATTATGTGGCACTTACCTGCAAACGAAGCCCACGATTTCCCCGTTGTCCCCGTTGGTAGCCACATCCATCTTTGCCCCTCTTTTTCCGGGGCCGCGGACTCCGGCTCTGTCACTGGCCAGAGTGCATGATGGCACTCCGGCGCATGTGCGCGGGAGCCGTCAGTCACGATACTTGCTAGTGAAGAAACGGCATGGAGGTCAGTTTCTTCACAGCGCATGCGTCGATGACGTTAGTGCAAGTGTATATGGTAAATGTCTCCTAAACTCGTGCAGGTTTAGGTGATATTTACAGTACCTACAAGTAAGCCTTATTATAGGCTTACCTATAGGTACAAGTGGTGTAACTACGTTTACAACCACTTTAATGTAAGGTAGGTATTTGGGGACTCTGATGTAAGAGGGACTCTAATGGGGACTCGGATGTAAAGGGGCACCCTGATGTAAGGGTGGACTTTGATGGGGACTTTGATGTAACAGGAACACTAATGGGGACCCTCATGTAAAGGGGGACTTTAATGTAAGGGGGGAATTTAATGGGGACTCTGATGGGCACTCAGATGTAAAGGGGCACCCTGAGGTAAGGGGGGACTTTGATGTAACAGGAACTCTGATGGGAATCCTGATGTAAAAGGGAACTTTATTGTAAGGGGGAATGTGATGGGGACTCTTAAAGGGACCCTGATGTAAAGGGGAACTTTATTTTGAGGGGGGAATATGATGAGGACTCTGATGTAAGAGGGACTCTGATGGAGACCTGGATGTAAGAGGGATTCCGATGGGGACTTTAATGTAAAGGGACAACCTGATGTAAAGAGGGACTCTGATGGGGACTTTGATGTAACATGAACTTTGATGGGGACCCTGATGTAAAGCAAGACTTTATTGTTAAGGGGAAATGTGATGGGGACTCTGACATAAGAGGAACTCTGATGGTGACCCTGGTGTAAAGGGGGACATTATTGTAAGGGTGGAATTTGATGGGGACTCGGATATAAATGGGCACCCTTATTTAAGGGGAGACTGATGTAAAAGGAACTCTGATGGGGATCCTGATGTAAAGGGGGACTTTATTGTTTGGGGGGAATGTGATGGGCAGTCCGATGTAAGAGGGACACTTATGGGCACCTTAATGTAAAGGGGTACAAAGATGTAAGGGGGGACTTTCATGGGGACTCTTATGGGGACCCTGATGTTAAGGGAGACGCTGCTCAAAGGGGTGGATTTTGATGGGGAATCTGATGGGGATCCTGATGTAAAGGGGAAAGTTATTGTAAGAGGGAATGTGATGAGGACTCTGATGTAAGAAGGATTCTTATGGGGTCCCTGATATAAGGGGGGGGGACTTTCATGGGGGCTCTGATGTAAAAGGAATTATGATGGGGACCCTGATGTAACAGGGGACTTTAATGTAAATGGGATTTGTGATGGAGGCTCTCACATAAGAGGGACTGTGATGGGGATCCTGATGTAAACGGGGACTTTACTGTAACAGGGAGGATGTGATGGGGACTCTGTTGTAAGAAGGACTCTTATGGGTACCTTGATGTAAGGGGGACTCTCATGAGGACTTAGGCATGAAGAAGGATCCAATATGCATGCTCTGAAATGCATCCTGACCCCTCGACTTCATATGGGGGTACCTGCGTTCCACTTTGGTTCCAGAGCACATCTGTCTCCCCCTGCAGCTCCATACTGCTGGTCAGCTGGGATCCATCCACCGGTGCTGCGATCTGGGATATCTTTGGGACATCTTACCACTGGACTACTTAATTGTCATGAGGAGCCTGATTACTTCCAACCTCTAGTAAGTGTGTTTTTATTTTTTGGGCAATAAAATCTTGTGTTTTACTGCACTTAAAAGCGCCTCTTTGTCTGTTTACCTTTACCACAGAATTGCTTCCTTCTTGGCCCTTGTACACACGGTCGGAGAATCTGTCGGAATGAGTCTTATCGGACCGTGTCGTCAGATAATCCGACTGTGTGTGGTATGCATCGGACTGATTCCGTCCGAATCTCCGTCCGACCCAATTTTCCAACATGTTGGAATTATTTCCCGACCAACTGGGCCGGACGGACCTAATCCGATCATGTGTAGAGCATTTTGATCGGACCAAGTGCCACGCATGCTCAGATCAAATTCCTACATCAAAGCTATTGGCTACTAGCCTGAATGTAGTCCCATCGTAACAAAATTACGTCATCACGTTCTGAAAGATCGGATTTTTCGCCAACTTGGCCCAACCGTGTGTATGCAACAGTTTCGGACACAATCCGTCGGACTAAATGCGACGGGCAAAATCCGACGGATTTGGTTGGCAAAATCTCCGACCGTGTGTACGTGGGCTTGGAGTGCTGCTCGAGTGTTCTTCTTGGAGTGTCTGCACCTTACTAACACAGCGAGCTACTATCTCTGGTAAGTCCTGTCACCCAGAGCACCCTGCATTCTATTTGCCTTGCACTTTGCTTAGTGCACTTGCACTCTACAAGTGCGATTGCTCCATAGCTTAGTAAATGAGATGAAGCTTCACTTTGCAACAAAATACCCAATCACCTGCAAGGGAAAAAAAAAAACGACGATGGAAGTCAGCAGAGTTTCTGCCCATTTACTAAGCTCTGGAGCAACTGCACTTGCAGAGTGCAAAGTCGATTTGCCTTTAGTAAATCAACCCCTTAGTGCTCTGGATTGAGACATGTACACACGTATACACTAGAGCAGTGATGGCTAACCTTGGTACCCCAGATGTTTTGGAACTACATTTCCCATGATGCTCTTGCTCTCGGCAGTGTAGTTGAGCATCATGGAAAATGTAGCTCCAAAACATCTGGGGTGCCAAGGTTTGCCATCACTGCTATAGAGGGATATGCTTTGTTCATATTTCATGTCTGAGGTTTACCTAAAAAAACGCACATGGGGCATTAGTTACCTTCAGCTAGATGTGTTGCTTGTGCTGCTGTGTCTTCCTCCCGACGCCCCATGGCCGCCAAAAAAACACGATCTATGAATGGAAGGAACAGACCTATACCTCATCCGCCTGTCCTCCATTCATATATCGTGTTTTATTCAAAACAGCTGTAGTAATGACTTTTATGAAGGGAGGAAGTGGGTGGAAACCACAGGCATAGTTGGCCACTCTTGGTCACAGCCGTTTAGCTTCCAATCATGGAGGCTCAGCACCGAATGTGGACGTTACCTAGGGTGGTCCACATACAAATTCAGGCTGCCTGGGAATGTCCACTCCTCCATACTGACATCATCCACCCATCAAGACATTCTGATATTTGCACAACACCCCCCCCCCTTTCCTAAAAGGCAGCCTATTGCTTGCATGGAAACATTAAAGTGGTTCTGAAGGCAGAAGGTTATTTTATCTTAATGCATTATGCTTTAAAATAAAAACCCTTCTGTGTGCAGTAGCCTCCCTCAGCACCCCCTTAATACTTACCTGATCCCCCTCTCAATCCAGCAATGTTGCACGAGAGTAAATATAAACATTAACAGGAAATGGGGGATTAGGGAGAAAAATAAAAAATATGGATGAAAGAACCTTCACATAAAAGACCTCAAGAGAAAAAATGTGGGTTCAGTTGGACTTTTTAGGCATAAAAGAAGTTGTAAACACAACCGATATATTCAAGAGAACTTATCTCTATTTATTATCAAAACAGAAAATATAAACAACCAAAAATAAAATTTTTACAAACACAAAGAAGTTTTTTCCTCCTTATACATACACATTTAAGACCTAATTGACATCCTATCAGAGGTAATATAGTCCACTCAAAATTTCCAAAAAGGAAAAACAAAATACATATTTATATAAATATAAAATAGAGGATATCAAACATACAGTCGAAAATTACATATGTTCTGGTGCTCTACATGTTTCGCGTCTATTAGATAACGCTTCTTCAGGAGCTGATAATAGTGTTATTTCTTCATAAAGTATGTCCCAAGCAGGGAACCCAAGCCAACGAGGAAGGCAGAGAAGTTGACAAAATTTCAAACACCCATTTTTCCAAAAAAGAAAAAAGGGGGGAGGGTAGAGATTGGACGATAAATGAAAATATAGGTTTAAAATTGGTGGGATCACTTCACATTGTGTTGAGCCCTAGAGCTTCAAACATACGGTTTTAGTAGGTGTTCATAATATGTGGGTAGCGGTGATAAATACTCTGGGTATCCCCTGAGCTTTAAATGTAGTGATCCCCTCCAGAAAAATGGCGAGCCAAATTCCCGCTGGGTAGAGAGGGAAGACAGAAGGGGGAACCAAAAAGGCAGACTCTTCAGCCCGTTCGCGCTATAATGTTTGTTGTTTGTGAAGATTATGGCCGCTGGACAGCCATAATAGTAAAACCAAGTATTATTCTCCACAATTTATTTTATTGTGCATTAAAAAAAGAAAACAAATATAATTAGACATGCTATCTGCCAATAGAACTTAACCAAAAATGCATTCTATGCATCCAAAAATATAGAAAATATACCAATCAAATCATTATTAAACCAAAAAATAAAATAAAAGCCACAGGCATGTGTCCTGCTTCTTAATATAGGGGGTCAACAATGCCAAGAGTTGATGAAAGCAGGGGTCCGTCATCCAGAGATAATTCCAAAAATCATCCAGATTATTATATTGGAGCTCCCGCAGCAAATGCATATGACATAATTGGTCATCATTAATAAAGCAACCAATTTTTGGTGTAAGAAATCTTCCTCCTCCTGTCCTGTTCCTGGACTGGACTTGGGTCAAAGCAATAACTGCAAGGCCAATAATAAATAACATGTTATCTCCTCCGATTCCGCAACATGACTGGTTCACGAACGGCCGTTCAGAAACTAACTGAAAAGCGCAAAATGAAAAACGCAAACTGAAAAGCGCAAAATGAAAAGCGTGAAATGAAAAGTGCGAATCAACATTCACCAAACTTCTACTAACACGAAATTAGCAGAAGAAGCCCAAATGGTGGCTGAAAAACCCACATAGTACGCCATTACGTTCATCTTTGTTGGCCAACAATTGTGTGCCGTTTTTATGCAAGACAAGTTTGGGGCCTATGCCCTTCGAGCAAAAGGTTTGAGGTTTTGTCTACGGAAAATTTAATCGTGTGTACTAGGCTTTAGTCTTTAAGTGATTAAACTTACCTCATTTACAGACTGAAGTTCATCACTTAGATCTAAAAGAACCAAATGATACAATGTTTATTTTTATCTCTCAGTGCTCAGCAATGTTGAGAAAAACTTTGCAGGCTTCTTCTTTTTTTTTGCTTTGAATGGCTCTGCACTGTTTACATGAATCGTGGAAATGCTGGATTAAGATTGTAAATGAGGTTGAAGTGCGATCGCAATTTTTTTAGCAATTAATCGTGCAGCTCTATGACAACAGTAATTTTTTAAATAATGTCATTAGCATGTAGATGAGCGGAGAGGGAGGAACTAGGCATGGTAAAATATAAGCAAATTAAACCTAATCTTTAAATGTTTCTTTTAAGGTTGAATATATCTTTTATTGATTTTCAAAAGAAAAAAAAGAGCAAAGGGGGGGGGTACAGAATGAAGAAGAAAAAAAGGGGGGGTAGTGGTATATGTATACCACTACCCCCCCTTTTTTTCTTCATTCTGTACCCCCCTTTGGGGGGGTTTGTAAACAGTTGTGTAATGTCTTGTACACACGGTCGGACATTCCGACAAAATCCATCTGATTTTTTCCAACAGATGTTGGCCCAAACTTGCCTTGCATGCACACGGTCGCACAAAGTTGTCAGAAAATCTGATCATTCAGAAGGCAGTGACGTACAACACGTACAACTGGAATATAAAGAGGGCAGTAGCCAATAGCTTTCGCCTCGTAATTTATTCTGAGCATGCGTGGCACTAGGCTACACACGATCGGAATTGACACGATCGGATTTTGTTGTCCGAAAATTTTAGATCCAGCTCTCAAACTTTGTGCGTCGGAAATTCCGACAGAAAAAGTCAGATGGAGCCCACACACGGTCGGATTTTCCGACAACACGATCTGATCGCACAATTTTCTTCGGAAAATCTGACCGTGTGCACGAGGCATTAGTGCTTGAAACTTAAAGCGGAAGTAAACTCCCCTATTGTTTTCAGCCAAGGAAGCTGCCATCTTTGCCTCTGTTTAATCTTCAACTACTATGGTGCTGCACATGTGATTCGTTATGACACCAGCCATTGGATGGTTTGATAGTTTGGCTGAGAGCACAGCCAATGTGCAGTTAGCATTCCTGGCATGCCTTTTTTTTTAACTGTTTAAATCGATGGGTTTACTTCCACTTTAATAACACAATGCTTAATAACACAATGTGATATCCATATTACTTTGGTTACAGGTAATAATTGATAACTCATGAGCTAAGAGTCGAGGGGGGTAAAGGAGAAGGAAAAGAAGGGGGTAGGATGTGGAAAGGAGGGAGAAAGAACCCAGCAGTATATATAAGGTGAATTCCTGATATCGGGTATCTCGAACCTTGGTAAGGTAACGTAGCCCTCAGAGTTGGGGACCCGAGTGTATCGGATGGTCTTAGCGGGGGGTAACCAATATTATATAACATGCAGGGCTCAAGTCCTGCAGGAACGCATGGGAACGGAGTTCCTGTACTTTTTCCACAACAGGAACTCAGTTCCCGTTAGCAGACGCTTCCTGCAAGACTTTGAAGTATGTGAGCTGTATGGCAGGTGCTACACCAGCAGCTGCCGACACAGCTCGCAATAGTAAGTGCCGCACACCTGACCATTCAGGCATTGCCAGTAGAGGGCCCCATGACAGCTTCTGCTTCGATCTACCTGTCAATCACAGCTAGCTGATGGGTAGACCAGGTCCCTGCTGCTAAGAAATTGTAGTCAGACCTCTCGTGATGCGCTCCTCCCCGCTGGCCCCTCCTTATTTTCTGTCTCCCCCCCCCCAGTCTCCTGTATACTTGGCATGTGTGTCCCGCTGAATCCCCCCCCCTCCTCTATCTTCAGTGCCATATGATGAGAGAACCCAGAGGAGGAGCACAGCTATTCTGCTCACAGGACATGCAGGGAGAGAGGTGAGCTGAGGGAGGAACATCAGTTTGGGGTGGTAAGCTGAGCACAATACCTGGCAAAGTTTAATGCCAGGAGGGAAGTTAATGTGGAAATATGTGAAGAATTGGAATAGCAGCGAGTGTGTGTTGGAGCCCTGCAGAGTTTGCAGCCCCCCAAGCTAACATACATCTCCTAAGCAGGAACACATCACTATCTCCCCAAGCATTCTGTCCAGATAATGAGCAGTTCATTTATGACTTTTCCGTTTAACCCTGTGTTATCCAAACTCTGTTCAATGAAAAATGTAAACTCACCACATAAACACTCTATATCAGTGATGGCGAACCTTGGCACCCCAGATGTTTTGGAACTACATTTCCCATGATGCTCTGGCACTCTGCAGTGTACTGAAGCATCATGGGAAATGTAGTTCCAAAACATCTGGGGTGCCAAGGTTCGCCATCACTGCTCTATATACAAAATAACATTCCCCAATGATGTTCACATTTGCATAGAAGCACAATTGAATGAATGCTGATTATTCAGAGAATTACCATATTTATGTTTATTGAGGATTGTTTTTTTTTATGTACTAACAGTTAAGCTTTATACACACAATACGAAAATTGGATGAAAAATACCACTTTTGAAGCGTTCGTGCATATGAGCGTATCATTTTTTCTTTTTTGGTGGGGGAGTGGATCTTGGGTGGGAGTTCCCACACTTTTTTCCCCAGGACTTGACCCCTGATAACATGCATCTGCATGAAATTTAGACCTGCTCCATATGCAGAAATCCTGGTAAGGAGGGGGTCAGAGGATAAGTGGTGAAGCCAAATGTACCATCATTTCATGTGCTTATCCCAACTATCCCCCATCTTTGCTGCAGCTCCTCCATAAGCATGGTGTCATTGATGATGTCTATCCACCTGCCGATGGGGAGGATGACTTCTGTTTTCCAATGCTGCGTTAGGCCATGGCAAGCTGCGGATAGAAAGAATCTGAGAAGACACTTTTTTATGGGAGTTATTTGGATCTGGTAGGATGGATAGGAGGACCCCCTTAGGGGAAGGAACGAGAGAGTCATTATACATATCATTGTATATGTCAAAAATAAATGTTTCTTTTAAAGCCGTTACTTTCTATCAAAGTTCCATCGAGAACCCTTCCGTCCATTATATTACCTTTCACAGCGTTCATAATAAAAGGGTTCATATTGTGTAGCAAATTACAATGCCCAGCATCCAAGCTTCAGACATATAGACAATAAAAGCCTGAAGGGCTATTCGGCGCTTGTGATAATGCCTTCAAATATGGAGGTTTTGACCCCGCTGTGTTTCTTTGTAGTAAATTAAAAATGGAAAACCGTGGTGGAATCTGAAATTCTAAAGGAATTGCTTTATTTGGTTAAAAGGCAATTCTTACGATTTTTTTTTTATTTTCTATTACAGAGAAATCACTCGGCGACATTTGTAGACTGGGAAAAGTCTTCTGGAGTTTGCGGGTTACTTTGTCAGTGTCAGGCTCTCGGCATGTAGAAAGAGACAGGCGGGATACCTCCTAAACCTTGATGAAAATGTATTACATAAATACAGCTAATTAAGAACATGTTAATCACTTTATGCAAATGGCGTCATTTTAATGTCAGCCTCTCTCGCTGGGCACTGATGAAGAAATTGCCCAATTAGTCTCCTGTTTGAGGATAAAATGCAAACATTTCTTGGAAAATGATAAACTTCATCTGCATCTCCATTATTCCCTATTTACAGCCCGGAGTTCTATAAAAAGGCCGGGGATTAAAAGTTGTCAAATGTTAATAATTTATAAATGATAGTTCACCATATTACACATTTGTATAGAAAGTTTCAGAAAGTAAATAGTGTGTGTCATATACAGTAGGCATACAATTTCTGTGAATGGATGGGGTACATTATTAGTGATGCCACTCATCTCTAGAATGCATAGGCTACAATCAAGGATGTCACTGGTTTCTAGTGAATGGATAGACTAATTTCTCAGTGATGTCACTGGTTTCTAGCAAATGGATAGACTACATTCTCAGTGATGTCACTGGTTTCTAGTGAATGGATAGGCTACATTCACAGTGATGTCACTGGTCTCTAGTGAATGGATAGACTACATTTTCAATGATGTCTGGTTTCTAGTGAACATTTAGGCTGCATTTTCAGTGATGTCACTCATCTGTAGTGAATGGAAAAAGCTACATTCTCAGTGATGTCACTGGTTTCTAGTGAACAGATAGGCTATATTCTCATTGATGTCACTCATTTCTAGTGAATGGATAGGCTGCATTCTCAGTGATGTTACTCATCTCTAATGAACGGATAGGTTACATTCCCAATGATGTCACTGGTCCTGATGAACTGATAGACTATATTCTTAGTGATGTCACTTACCTTTTCTCAGCAATTCCAATGATGCTGCTGGTTCTGGTGAACGGATAGGCTATATTCTCAGTGATGTCACTCATCTCTAGTGAACGGATAAGCTGGATTCTCAATGATGTTACTGGTTTCTAGTGAACAGACTATATTCTCAGTGATGTCACTCATCTCTAGTGAATGGATAAGCCACAATCTTTATGATGTCACTGGTTTCTAGTGAATGGATAGGCTATATTCTTAATGATGTCAGTCATCTCTAGTGAATGGATGGGCTACATTCTCAGTGATGTCACTCATGTCTAGTGACCAGATAGGTAACATTCTCAATGATTTCACTCATCTCTAGTAATCGGATAGGCTACATTCTCAGTGATGTCACTCATCTCTAGTAAATGGATAGGCTACATTCTTAGTGATGTCACTCATCTCTAGTGACCAGATAATTAACATTCTCAGTGATGTACCGCATCTTTAGTGAATGGATAGGCTATGTTCTCATTGATGTCACTTATCACTAGGAAACATATAGGCTACATTCTCAGTGATGTCACTGGTCTCTAGGAAACAGATAGGCTACATTCTCAGTGATGTCACTGGTCTCTAGTGAATGGATAGACTACATTCTCAATGATGTCTCTGGTTTCTAGTGAACATTTAGGCTGCATTCTCAATGATGTCACTGATTTTGAGTGAATGGCTAGGCTACATACTCAAGTGATGTCACTTGTCTCTAATGAATGGACAGGCTACATGTGGGGGAAACCACTGAAAAAATAAGGCCGTATATCACAACATCAGTCATCTATCAGGCATAAACAACCAGGTTTACCAGTTTCTAAAAATGTTACGCAATGTAAAATAATAGTCTTGATCCCTCGCGTTACTAAGTGAACAAATAAAATAGGTGAAAACTAAATTCAAAATGAGTGAAAATGGTTGCTGCACCTGTAGTGTACACAGTGCACAAAAAATAGGTATAAATGAATAGCGATCTGCACAACTTCCTTCAACTAAACAAACAGTGACAAATAATGCACAAATATCTAAAATAAGTTCACAATCTCCAAATAATAAACTGATAACTGTGCTATGTGAAAAATGTCCTTTCAAACAATATATCAAAAATTCTTGTGACCAACAATTCTTCTGTGTATAATCTTCATGATTCTTGTGAACTTAATGCTCCCAGAGCTCTTACCTCAATGAGGAATATAAACCACCTTCATGCTCTCCTTGTGCCAGATCGTATCTCCACCTTTGTACCCCCCCCCCCCCCCCCCCCGGGGCGCTATGGTTCCTGGTGTTGCTGGACTCGGTTGTAGATTTCCAACAGTGTCACCGACTTTCCAGGCTCCCGACCATATGATGGTACCGGTGTTTTTCAAATATTATGTAGGGATAAAGAAAAAGCTCCCATAGCGTAAAAACATTTAACTAAACTAAATTTGTTAAGGCCAAAGTGGACTCTTACATTTAAAAGCATTAAAAATGGCAATGCTATTTCAAACAATATGTTGTAGACAGTGTTTGGACACCTCTTATATCACTTCTGGTTCATACAGTATATCCGGTTATGCCCTAAACGTTACGTCAAAACAAATGACTTCATCAGGGGAACCGGATTGGTTAACAGCTCCTTCTATTTATATATCTGAACAGCAAATGATTTGGCAGCCATTTTGTTGGAGAAATATCTCCAACCTGGAGGCGGCCATATTTTTGGTGGGACAAGTGAAATACGGCAGACATTTTCTTAGAGACCACTGAATGTGTCTCGTCCCTAATGGCGGCCATTTTCTCAGTGGGTATGCACTGTTATACATCTACAGCAGTAACTTAATCAAAATTCCCAATCCCTGAGACAACAAGTATTAGGCAGATTACATAACAATTACTCTATATAAGACTATTAAGACTCTATATTCGGATCTAGAGTATATATATGTTCGATGTGAATGAATTCATCTATATCTTATATCCAAAATAGATCACTAGATTAAATTAAAATAAATATTCATTTAAATATTATTCCATTAAAATTCAAATTAAAAATGAATAACCTACTCTATGTAAAATTATATATAAAACATAAATGGTAAATTACCTAAAATAACCATACATGTCAAAAATGAGGTATAGAGGGTCACATATCAATATTGGCATCACAGTAAAATGACAATAAAATCACAATAAAATTACAGTTAAATAATACTTAAAAGGCAGTTTAAATAGAATTCCACATTTAAACCATCAGGTACAAGGGTTTGGAGGGTGTGTATCCATTTGGATTCCTTCTGAGTAATGGATCTCACTTTATGTGCTCCCCTCCAAGGTCTATTGATACCCCAAAGCTGTAAATGTATGGTATCTTTGGTATGTACTTGTGCAAAATGTCTACTTACATTATGTTTCGCAAAACCCTTAATAATGTTTAGTACATGTTCCCTAATGCGGACCATCGAGGGTCTCTTAGTTCTTTCCACATATTGTAAATTGCAACTAGACTGTAGAATATAAACTACTCCCTCAGTATGGCAACTGATAAAGTCCCTAATGGGGTATTCTAGTCCCGTTTTATAAATTCTTCCATGTATCCCTTGTCCTTGAACCTATTACCAAAAAATGTAGCCTGAGATATAAAGTTTTTTTCGTACATGGAGTTCCTCTTAATTCTTACAAGCTGGCCTTTCGGAATATTGTACAGCCACGATTCGTGATGACAACTATTCATAGATAAATAGCTATTGGCATCGATATTTTTCAAATGTGTTTTTGTAATGAGTTTGTTCTCCATCAATGTAATATCTAGATCCAAAAAATGTACTTTCTTGTCACTGATATTCCATATGAGTTTGAAATTCTTGTCGTTGTTATTGAGTTGGACTAGAAAATTCTTATGCGTATCTTTACTTCCGTTCCATATAATTAACACGTCATCGATTAATCTTTTATAAAAGGTTAATTCAACTGGGAAATTATAATAAACTGCTTGCTCTTCCCATTGTGCCATAAAAGCGTTTGCCACACTTCGCTATACCTGTGATTTGTTTATAGAACGCTTGATCATGCCAAAAGTGATTGTATTTTAAGTAAAACTCAATACATTTGATTAAATATTTTCTCTGTTTACAAATGAATGTGCTATATTCTCTTAGTAGCCATTTAGTGCCATTTCAGGCCTGATGGTGTTGTACTATAGTGTACAATGATGTTACATCCACCGTTGCTCAAAAGTTATTCCTTCCAACACCGAAACTTCTTCCAAAAGTTACCCTGATGAAGTCATGCGTCGTGACGTAACGCGTAGGGCGTGGTCAGATATACCGTATGAACCAGAAGTGATGTAAGAGGTGTCCAAACGCTGTCTACAACGCATTGTTTGAATTAGCATTGCTGTTTTTTAATGCTTTTAAGGCAGTGGTTAAGGCAGTGCTGGAAAATAATGGTGGGCACACAAAATATTGACACTCTGGTCTCAATTGGACATTTTCACTTAGGGGTGTACTCACGTTTGTTGACAGCGGTTTAGACATTAATGGCTGTGTGTTGAGGTATTTTGAGGGGACGACAAATTTGCACTGTTATACAAGCTCACTACTTTACATCGTAGAAAAGTGTAATTTATTCAGTGTTGTCACATAATAAAATATTTACAAAAATGTGAGGGGTGTACTCACTTTTGTGAGAAACTGTATCTTATCTCCATCACTTTGCTCTCTTCTTCCTATCAGCATGTTTCCTGTCAGCACATGAATTGGTTGGCATCTTGTGCTGCTTCTTCTTACATTTAGTCCTACTTTACAGAAACTGCAAGAGGCTGACACCAGGTCATATCCAGGTATGGATTAATGATACTAGAGCTGCATTCATTTGTGTCTTTTATATAATAAAATAATAATAATAATACAAAATGTACGCTCCCTACTGTACATTGTAGCAAAGTGTCATTTCTTCAGTGTTGTCACATGAAAAGTTAGAATAAAAATATTTACAAAGATGGGTGTACTCACTTTTGTGAGATACTGTATTTTTGTACATGATTTTTATAGATATTGTGTTGTCTTTTTAGAGTGAAGAGAGATGATCTTTTTTTTTTAAATATCTGGCGGTGTATGCTGCACAAGTGTAATCAAGAGATGTAAATGGGGACGATTTTGTAAAGATATAATATTAAGAGCAGAGTTTTACCCTTATACTGTTTGTTTAAATAGCGGAATGTTTTTTATTTTTTTACGTTGTTTTTAGCTCATATTGGCCCAATGGGATAGAGATACAGCACTAGTTGCTATAGATTGGTTTGTTGTTTTTCAAGGATTTGGAGTTTGAGCTTTATTTATTTATATTTTTCACTTACATGAATTATTCCTTGTTTTTTTTTTTTTTGTTTTGTTTTTTCTTATTTGAATGAATGTCTTTTCATTGTGCAATGATAAACATGCAAGCGGTATAATGAAGTAATTGTTTTAATGAGAAGATGGGTGCAGGGATACACCTGTGTGTACTCGTAGTTGGCTTAAGCCCCATACACACCTTTATTGTCTAATGCATCTTAAGCCCCCATACACACTATTAGATTTTCTGCTGTTTTTTTTTTCCTTCAGATTGACCAAAACCATGTAGTGGAAAGGCCTGCCTGAATGCATACAAATTGATGTGTGTGTGTGTATGTAAATATATATATATATATATATATATATATATATATATATATATATATATATATATATACATATACACACACACATATATATATATATATATATATACACATATACATTCATATATATATATATATATATATGCAGTATATAAAGAAATTTTTAATACCAATATACTTATCTGACTGTTAAATGTCCATACAAAAAACCCATGATTTTTGTACATCTGGCCCACTGGTGCCAATCTGTACTACAGGTACATACAATGCTCGTTGATAGTCAGATAAATATATTGGTGTATATACAGTGTTGTGAAAAAATGTTTGCCCCCTTCCTCATTTCCTGTTCCTTTGCATGTTTGTCACACTTAAGTGTTTCGGGAACATCAAACCAATTTAAACAATAGTCAAGGACAACACAAGTAAACACAAAATGCAATTTGTAAATGAAGGTGTTTATTATTAAAGGTGAAAAAAAATCCAAACCATCATGGCCCTGTGTGAAAAAGTGATTGCCCCCCTTGTTAAAACATACTATAACAGTGGTTGTCCACACCTGAGTTCAATTTCTCTAGCCACACCCAGGCCTGATTATTGCCACACCTGTTCACAATCAAGGCATCACTTAAATAGGAGCTGCTTGACACAGTAAGGTCCACCAGAAGATCCTTAAAAGCTACACATCATGCCGAGACCCAAAGAAATTCAGGAACAATTGAGAAAGAAAGTAATTGAGATCTATCAGTCTGGAAAGGGTTATAAAGCCATTTCCAAAGCTTTGGGAATCCAGCGAACCACAGTGAGAGCCATTATCCACAAATGGCGAAGACATGGAACAGTGGTGAACCTTCCCAGGAGTGGCCGGCCGCCCAAAATTACCCCAAGAGCGCAGCGACGACTCATCCAAGAGGTCACAAAAGACCCCACAACAACGTCCAAGGAACTGCAGGCCTCACTTGCCTCAGTTAAGGTCAGCGTTCATGCCTCCACCATCAGGAAAAGACTGGGCAAAAATGGCCTGCATGGCGGAGTTCCAAGGAGAAAACCACTGCTGAGCAAAAAGAACATCAAAGCTCGTCTCAATTTCTCCACAACACATCTTGATGATCCCCAAGACTTTTGGGACAACATTCTGTGGACCGATGAGACAAAAGTGGAACTCTTTGGAAGGTGTGTGTCCAAGTATATCTGGCGTAGAAGGAACACTGCAATTCATAAAAAGAACATTATACCAACAGTAAAATATGGTGGTGGTAGTGTGATGGTCTGGGGCTGTTTTGCTGCTTCAGGACCTGGAAGACTTGCCGTGATAAAAGGAACTATGAATTCTGCTGTCTACCAAGAGATCCTGAAGGAGAATGTCCGACCATCTGTTCGTGTACTCAAGCTGAAACGAACTTGGGTTCTGCAGCAGGACAATGATCCTAAACACACCAGCAAGTCCACCACCGAATGGCTGAAGAAAAACAAAATGAAGACTTTGGAGTGGCCTAGCCAAAGTCCTGACCTGAATCCTATTGAGATGTTGTGGTATGACCTTAAAAAGGCCGTTCATGCTCGAAAACCCTCTAATGTAACTGAATTAGGACAATTCTGCAAAGATGAGTGGGCCAAAATTCCTCCAGGACGCTGTAAAAGCCTCATTGCACGTTATCGCAAACGCTTGGTTGCAGTTGTTGCTGCTAAGGGTGGCCCAACCAGTTATTAGGTTTAGGGGGCAATCACTTTTTCACACAGGGCCATGATGGTTTGGATTTTTTTTCACCTTTAATAATAAACACCTTCATTTACAAATTGCATTTTGTGTTTACTTGTATTGTCCTTGACTATTGTTTAAATTGGTTTGATGTTCCGAAACACTTAAGTGTGACAAACATGCAAAGGAACAGGAAATGAGGAAGGGGGCAAACACTTTTTCACACCACTGTATATACACACATACACATATATATAGACACATATATATATATATATATATATATATATAGACACATATATATATATATATATATATATATATATATATATATATATATATATATATATATATATATATATGTATATATATATATATATATATGTAGGAAGGCCAGTATGGTGGCCTGAATTTATGGGAGGGGCCCGGGGGTATTTAAACAGCCCGCTCGCCTGTGGTCTTTTTCGGTTTCATGTGCGTGGTATGACGTCACTAGACCGACTCTTCAAAACTCATTAGCGTCCGTGAGTTACCGCTTTCGTAGGTTCTCGTTTCCATTCGCAATTCACGTACAACGCGTCTGGTTCGGCTGTCGCAGGTAGGGTTTTTTCGGTTGACTTGTCATTTCACACATTGTCAAATATCTCGTCACTTAACCTCGATATCAAACTTACAAATCATTTGTAAAACCCTACACACAGCCACAACGTCTGTCTATTACTCACAACGTTATCATACCAAACATTTCTTCGTTTTTGTGTACCTCACACCGACGTGAAGACACAGCTTCGTTTAGGCGTGTCTCACTGTTTTATGCTCCACAGACTAATCGATGTTACTCATGGATTTGATGGACACCGGTCAGTGCCATATCAAGGCCGTACCATTTCAACCATTTCAAACCATTTTAAACCATTTCAGTTAGTTTCAAATCATTTCACTCTTGCCTACCGCGCTCCGATTCGAATCCAGTCGCATCCACAATGCACCGATTCGTCCCGGTGTGCCCCAGTTGTTTTTTCGGCCTCATTTCAGTACATGCTCCAGAGTCCCATTTGTTGAATCACTGACTCATGCCTCTGGCATGGGAAATCATTTCACTGTCACATATCACGTTCCGATATGAATCCAGTCGCATCTACGATGCACCAATTCGTTCTGGCGTGCCCCAGGTATTTTTCTGCCTCATTTCAGTACATGCTCCAGAGTCCCGTTCGTTGTCAGTCGCAGGTTGCGGCGCACCGATTTGTGCCTCTGTCATGGGAAATCATTTCACTGTCACGTATCACGTTCCGATATGAATCCAGCCGCATCTACGATGCACCAATTCGTTCTGGCGTGCCCCAGGTATTTTTTGGCCTCATTTCAGTACATACTCCAGAGTCCCGTTCGCTGTCAGTCGCAATCGCGGCGTGACCGATTCGTGCCTCTGTCATGGCAAATTTTTCACTAATTTCACTGTCACTTACCGGGCTTCAATTCGAATCCAGTTGCATCCGTGATGCACCGTTTCGTTCCGGTGTGCCCCAGTTGTTTACGGCCTCATTTCAGTACATGCTCCAGAGTCAGGATTCATTGTCGGTCGCAGGTTTCGGTTCTCTGATTCATGTCTCTGTCATGGGAAATCATTTTACTGTCACGTATCACGCTCCGATACGAATCCAGTCGCATCATGCACTAATTCGCCCCAGTATTTCACCCACATTTCAGTACATGCTCCAGAGCAGGCATGATTAACGGTCAGTCGCAACAGCAGCATGATCGATTCGTGCCTCTGTCATGGCAATCAAAATAATTTCACCGACCACATACCACGCACCGATTCGAATCCAGTTGCATCCGTGATACACTGATTCGTTACGGTGTACCCCAGTGCTTTTGGCCTCATTTCAGTGCATGCTCCAGAGTCCGGTTCGTCGTCAGTCGCAGTCGTGGCACGACTGACTTATGCCTCTGCCATGACATATATTTCATTAATTTGGCTGTCATATACCGTGCCCCAATTCGAATCGGTCGCATCTGAGATGCACCGATTTGTTCCAGTGTGCCCCAGTTGTTTTTGTCCCCAATTGGCTCGGTCTCATTTCATTACATGCTCCACAGTTCGACTCGTCACTTGTTGTCTGACACGACGATTATCGCAGTCAGCCTATGTCATGGCAAACGTTTCACTCATTCATTTCACACACTTGTCACTTGAGTCAAATCCACTCATACCAACAATGCATTGATTTGCACCCGTAATTTTAGCATTACAGGTATCGTTCGCATGTTGCCTGTCATTCCTCCAAGTCCGACAGTCACTACAGATCAAATACTTCCTGCTTTGAAGTTCAGCCAAGGGTTTCGATTCGTTCGTTAAAAACCTTCGCCTCACTGCTACTCCCCCTGATAGCCGCACAATCCAACGTATGTTGCTTTCGTTTCATACACTTTACGACCGGTTTGTGTCAGGATTCGTTACATACAGTTACAAGATTTGTGTCAGTTTCATTTCGTACACGCCTACAGCCCGATTCAATTCCAGTCGCCTCAGCGGCACATCGATTCGTACCGGGTTCATTTCGTACTCTCTGCGGTCTGACTTATATCAGATTAATTTCATACACTCTACATCCGGTCCATATCAGATTCATTTCATGCAATCAATTCGTATAGGATTAGTTTCATACTTACGACCGATTCATATCGGATTCATTCCATACACACCCAAGAAAAACTTCTTGCCAATCGCTGCTAACATACCCAAGCATACACTCCCTGCAATCATTGCAAACACATATCCAGGCACAAACCTCTTGCAATCGCTGCAAGCACACATTCAAGCATAGACTTCTTGCAATCGTTGCAAGCACGCTTTCAAGCATAGACTTCTTGCAATCGTTGCAGGCATGCATTCAAGCATAGACTTCTTGCAATCGTTGCAAGCACGCACCCAAGCATAGACTTCTTGCAATCGTTGCAAGCACGCACCCAAGCATAGACTTCTTGCAATCGTTGCAAGCACACATTCAAGCATAGACTTCTTGCAATTGTTGCAAGCACGCATTCAAGCATAGACTTCTTGCAATCATTGCAAGCACGCTCCCAAGCATAGACTTCTTGCAATCGTTGCAGGCACGCATTCAAGCATAGACTTGTTGCAATCGTTGCAAGCACGCACCCAAGCATAGAATTCTTGCAGTCATTACAAGCACGCACCCAAGCATAGACTTCTTGCAATCGTTGCAAGCACGCACCCAAGCATAGACTTCTTGCAATCGTTGCAAGCACGCATTCAAGCATAGACTTCTTGCAATCGTTGCAAGCACGCATCCAAACATAAACTTCTTGCAATCATCGCAAGCAGATGTCCAGGCACAAACTTATTGCAATCATTGCTAGCAGGCAGTTCTAGCTAGCTCAGTAGATTGCTTTAGGAAAAAGGCCTGGATACTCTCCTAAATATACATAATATAACGGGGTACTTATATTTATAGGTAAAGTTGATCCAGGGAAAAATCCGATTGCCTCTTGAGGGATCAGGAAGGAATTTTTTCCCCTGCTGTAGCAAATTGGAGCATGCTCTGCTAGGGTTTTTGCCTTCCTCTGGATCAGCTGTGGGTGTAGAATTTGGATATGTTGGGTCGTGCGATATTTTGTTTATTTAATTTGTGGTTGGACTGGATGGACTTCTGTCTTTTTCGACCCGCCTAACCACGCATCCTACCATAACTTCTTGCAATCGTTGCAAGCACGCATCCTAGCATAACATCTTGTAATCGTTGTAAGCACGCATCCAAACACAGATTCAAGCACAACTCCTGCAGTCTTCGCAAGCACATCCAGTAATACGAACTTCTCACAGTCACTACGAACACATCTCCAGTGACAAAATCCCATGCAGTCGTCGTAAGCACACGTTTAAGCACAACTTTTGCAATCATGGCAAGGCACGCAACTTAGCATAGCTTCTTGCAATCATTCTTTTTGCAAGCATATTCTCAGTGGTACACAAACTGACTACACATCATTTTCAGCGGCACTTAATTGGCCACTTGTCTCCAGTGGCTTTTCATACAAGCCACTTACCGTTTCCTGTCTGTCGTCTCTCCCTTAGGACAGTTGAGTTCAGCTTCCGTCCTGCACCAGGTATCGTGTTGCCACACGCAACTGGCTTCTTCTTGTAACACTATCAGGCTATACCTAGCCAGCGTCCAGCATTTCTTATCCTTTCAGGACCCGGAGAGCCATCTGTCTTTACGGCCCATACAGTAAGATCCCCTCTACGAGGCATCCAGAGGCATCAGCCCATAGCAAACGCTCGCCCGTCACAACTGCCATCTTTAGGGACATATAAAATCCTCACACATTCCCCAGTCTAGTCATCCAAGCGGCCATCTACCTGGCCCTTTACGGTTTCTACGGCCTAGCCAATTTATCATTAGTTGCACTGGCAGCCAGGTACTATACAGACACCACCTGACTGTTAAAGACCATTAGATCCTTCAGCTTATGGTCTCCAACTCCTAGACTTCACACATACACTGGGGTGTACCAAGAAGCGGCTCCAGTCTCTCTTGAGAATTCTCAATTCTGCAATACGGGTCATTCCCCAGGGTCGATCTTTATGTCACGCTTCCTGATCTTCCTCTCACGGACACAGGACCCCTCTCAGATCCTTAATTTAGATGCCGCGGCAATAGCAGCCCTATCAATGTCGGAATGTTCCATTATGCATGGATTGGTATAGCGATGTTTGTTTATACCATCTACGATGCCCCTGTCACTCCTGGTAGTGACAGATGCCACAGCCTCCACAGGCTTCGCTGCAATTTTTGGCCACCATTGGTTTACAGGACCATGGCCTCAGGGATACTCCTAAACCCTGCGTTTACCTGGACTTCCTCCCTCTTCAAGCTATACCTGCCCATGACAGCCTCTCGACTCTGGGGTCATATCAGGACAGGACAGGCCGTGGCTTTCACCACCGACAGCTGGGCCGAGGTCGATCTTGTTGATGAAGCCAGATCTGGATCGCTCTCAGTTATGTCCTTCCTGTGCAGGCTGCTGCAGTTGTCTTGGCAGCACCAGTTTAATGTCCACTGTATGTTCATTCCAGGCTGTCATCTTCTGGGACAGGTCTACTATCTTTACTAGTTCACCATTTGGCCTTCTCCCCAGCCTGCTCATACAAAAAGCCATTTACTTAGCCTACTACGGGTTCTGATGGCCTAGCAAGTTCACCTTCAGCAATCCCGCATGCCAAGTTCTGCGTAGTCATCACTTGGCTCACTACCAACACCATTTCATCCTCCACCTTGCAGTGTCTAAAACCCAGCAATCTGGCTCCAGGATAGACGTCCATTTCTATAGAACAAACAATGCCTGATGTCCAGTAACCATACTCGACCACCTACTGTCACTCCTACCGGAACGCTCAAACTCTAGTCCCCTGCTGCCTTTCTGTGCTAACCCTCTACGCAGCCTACACCTCGACCCCAGTCCGTACCGTGGTCACTCTTTAGTATTGAAGCAGCCTTGGCAGCATCTTGGCATGGGTCCCAGGTCATGTCATTAAGAGACTAAGCAGTTGGAACTCTGCCTGCCTTGCCCGGTACATCCCCAATCCTCGGGTGGAAATGGCACAAGCATTCACCAACCTTGCTCAATAAAATAAGCTAAGATTTTTAATACCAATCGATTTATCTCACTGTCAAATGTCCATACAAAAAACCCAGGATTTTTGTACATCTGGCCCACTGGTCCCAATCTGTACTACAGGTACATACAATGCTCGTTGGGAACACTGAATTTTTTTTTTTCTTCTTCTCTTTTACAATAAAGCCACACGCCGTTTCCGTACCACACACACAAACATAAAATATCCTAATGGCATTTCCGTAAGCCCGTACACAAGAGCTTGCTGCAAGTCTGAGACCTCAAACAAGTTAAAAACACATCATATATATAGTAATATTTAAATTGGAAAGGCTTCAAAGACTCTAGTAAAAGAAATATAGGAATATCAGGTCATTTCCCATACATCTGTTTGCTGTTACATCCAGTGCTTTTTCAATAAATACAACGTTAACGTCCTGTACAGAACTATTGACTGTGTTCCGTCGACATTAGTGGAGTTCTGTATCCTTATAGCTTACGGCTTTTCCTGTTCTCCGCGATGATAGTTTGTCATTTTCCAAACCTGAAGTTTTTGGTCTTGGAGTTAAGCTTTAAAACATACACAGCATACAAAAAAAAGTCAATCTTTGGCTTAGACTTAATTTAATCAGCCCAAAACTAAAACCGCTGATTTTTTCTTTTTTTTCCCCTTGTGCATGTTTATTTATTTGGTAAGTTCCGGGGGGGTTACATCACCTCATTAATGCTTTATACACATAGCCAAGTGCACCGGCTTCCTGGGAAAGCGGTATAATACTTTGAAAACTATAACTAATGAGTTTTTTTGTAATCTTTTGATGAAAACGGTACAAAGTTTGTGACCAAACATAATTAGTTGTGTTGCAGAAGAAGCACCAGTAGTTGGGAAGTGAATTAAGCGGACGAAGCGTGCAACGGGCGGCCTTTTCCAAAGGCAATTATCCCGACTCGCTAGCTTTCAGTTCTTAACGAAAAAGTGGTTTTCGGGAAGGTTAACTGAAGATGAACTCCAGGCTTATATAAATGTAGTGCACCCCTAAAGGGCCGCTGGTTAAACTGATGCTTTTTCCCTAGATTAGTGCACACACAGCCAGGCACACAGCATTTTCTCCACTTTCACCAGCTTGAATACAATGGTCTAGAGGTGTCTTTTTGGTGCTTTACGGAAAAGTTGAACTTGGATTGAGTCAAAGGAGCATGGGATACCCGAAACTGAAGAACTGAGCTCTTTGAGGGCTCTTCTCTGTCTCTCCAAGCTGCACGGAAAGTCCCACACGACTCTCTGCTAATAACAGATGATTATGTCCTTTATCCAAAAACTGCTACACATAGTCACTCATATAATTTTCTTATTACATTTCCTTTAGGTTTACCTTCAATTATGTAGTGCAAACCCACATTCATGGACAGATGGAGGTACAACCAACTGCAACGTTTCCTCCTGACCGTCTCACAACCCGAGGGCCGTTTTTAAGGCAGGGCAAAAGGGGCAGCTGCCCTGGGCCCTGTTATTGTTGTGGGGCCCAAAGCAGCTGCCTCATACTTGCCAACTATCCTGGTTTAAATTTACTCATCCCTTGAGGTTTTAGTCCTGTGCTGTGTTCCAATATCTCAGTGTGCAGTGCTGCTACTAATGCTGCCCAGCTCTGCCCTATTGTTGTGTACAGATGACTCATCTGTAGACCCTGTGTTTACATGTAAATGCCCTGCATTCATATGTAAATAGTGTGGCATTCATATGTAAATAGCGGCGGACGGCGGCATTGATATTTATATCATGCCCCTGAGGTCATATCCACAGTAATCTCTAGCAACTAGGGGTGCAACGGATCAAAAAACTCAACGATCGGATCGTTCCTCGGATCAGAGTCACGGATCGGATCATTTTTCGGATCAGCAAATAATAATTTAATTTGCAAAAACCTGTGAAAAATCCACCACCATATAGTCCCCACTGTAATATCCACAATCTCCCCCACTGTATTATTGGCTGAGTATGGCTGGGTATGGCTGGGTATGGCTGAGCATAGCTGAGTATGGCTGGGCACGGCTGAGTATGGCTGGGCATGGCTGAGTATGGCTGGGCACGGCTGAGTAAGGCTGGGCATGGCTGGGTATCGCAGAATATGGCTGGGTATCGCAGAGTATTGGCAGACAGGGTATTGCTGAGTATTGGCAGGGTATTGCTGAGTATTGGCAGGGTATCGCAGAGTATTGGCAGGGTATCGCTAGAGTATTGGCAGGGTATCGCAGAGTATTGGCAGGGTATCGCTAGAGTATTGGGGTATTGCAGAGTATTGGGGTATTGCAGAGTATTGGGGTATTGCAGAGTATTGCTAGAGTATTAGGGTATTGCAGAGTATTGGCAGGGTATCGCTAGAGTATTAGGGTATTGCAGAGTATTAGGGTATTGCAGAGTATTGGGGTATTGCAGAGTATTAGGGTATTCCAGAGAATTGGGGTATTGCAGAGTATTGCTAGAGTATTAGGGTATCACAGAGTATTGGCAGTGTATCGCTAGAGTATTAGGGTATTGCAGAGTATTGGGGTATTGCTAGAGTATTGGGGTATTGCAGAGTATTGCCAGGGTATTGCTGGGTACTGCAGGGTATGGAGGGATGGCTGCTTCCATCTCAGGATCTCTCCCCTCCACTGTACAGGTTAGTACAGAGAGGAGAGAGAGGAACTGGCGTCATGACATGACGCCGGTTTGTTTACAAGTGATCGCTCCATCGGAGAGATCAGTGTAAACAGCATGGGTGTAGAAAGATGGCCGCCGCTTCGGAGCTAGGCTGAAGCCGCGGCCTTTCCTAAGGCCGAGACCGTGGAGCGCTCCACGGATCGCGGCATGTGCCGATCCGAGCGGGGTGACCCGTTCGGATCACGGATCGGTGACGATCCATTGCACCCCTACTAGCAACCAATCAACAAGCAGAAATCATGTGCTGTAACTTCTAGTAACTAATCAGTGAGCCCTAATGTGTGCTGTAACCTCTAGCAACCAGTCAGTGAGCGGTAATAATACACTGTAACCTGAGTCTAGCTGCTATTTATTGTGTCTCAGACCAGGTGGAGAGCAAAACTACATGGGGGGCCCCACAAAATGTTTTGCCCAGGGTCCAATCAATATTAAACACGGCCCTGCACAACCCTTACGATCAATCCAAGACCTTAATGGAATCAAATCCATGTTCAACTACATGGACCCCCCAGAGCACTGTATCTCACAATTCTACAAAGCCCTGATCGAACTACAGAGCCCTCAATATCCTGCATATCTGGACAAATGGGAGTCTGAGCTCGAATCCACCATAACAAATAAGACAATGGACAAAGTTCTTCAGCTTGCACATGTCTCCTCACTTGCTTCTTCTATGGTGGAGTCCAACTATAAGCTCCTCACCAAATGGCACCAAACACCAGCTAAACTTCATTGGATGTTTCCTACCAACTCCCCACTATGCTGGAGGAACTGTGGAGAAGTTGCCACCCACGCTCACATCTGGTGGCTCTGCCCCCTCATACATCCATATTGGACTAAGATGATTGACCTGATTCACCAAATCATGGATATCAAGTTCCCCCAGGACCCGTGGACTATCCTCTTTCATGCCACCCAAAGACCTATTGGCAGATACAAACGTTCGTTGATTCCTCACCTGCTAAACAGCTAAGGCCTTTATTCCCACCCTTTGGAGCCAACCTACGATCCCTTCCATAAAATCCTGGTTGCAAAAAGTATCTGAAATAAATAAGCTTTATGGAGGAGCTCACACACATTGCAAGGGGGGACAACTGAGCGCCATGGCCGCACATGGGCTCCTTGGTCCTCATTCCTCACCTCCGCTTGCTACAAAGGCATCATCTCCTCGACCTCCCAAGACACATACACATCTCAACTGGACCCACCAACTAGCTTTCCATCCCATTGCTACCCATATCTTAAAGATCACTTTCCTGAACTATTAGCTGTTTTTTTTTAAACCTTCATTCAAACAGATTATGTGTGTGTTACCATGCTTACCAGCCTCCTAGCCCCCCCCCCCCCATTTTCCACACCCTTTCACCTTTCACCCCCCCATCAAACCCCCCCCCCCCCCCTTCTAACCTCTCCTTCTTTAAATCCCACCCTCTGTATCCCCATCTCTTTTTACTTGAATCTGCAAATTTGTTTCTTTGCAAAGTTATTAAGTTGCTGGTTCCTCAGATTTACACCGACTCACGTGATCTTGCGTCCCCATATTCACTCCTGCACTCCTAATAAGTCTAAAGCAGGGATATGCAATTAGCGGTCCTCCAGCTGTTGCAGAACTACAATTCCCATGAGGCGTAGCAAGACTCTGACAGCCACAAGCATGACACCCAGAGGCAGAGCATGATGGGACTGGTAGTGTTGCAACAGCTGGAGGTCCGCTAATTGCATATCCCTAGTCTAGAGTCTTAACTATTTGTCTTTGTTGCATGTTGGAATAATGACTTATTGAATTATTGCACCTTTCCTGTATATGGACAGTATACCTTTTGTTCAATAAAAATAAATTAAACAACTATGTAGTGCAAGAGCCTGCCTGATTGCTTACAAATCTTCCCCCCAACTTCCTCCTAGTACTCTCCAGTGAGCCTCTCTAGACCCAAGCCAACTCCAGAACCAGACTTGGCAAATGGGCCTCCCAATTTAAAGCATTTGTTACCCCAAAACATCATATTCCTGATATGTGTCTGCTGTACCATGTTCTATGAGAAAGTCTCCTGTTCTCTTTGTATTGCTTCCTTTGTGTGAAATCCCTGGTGTTCCTACCAGTCCCTCTGCTTTCCTAATAAAAACTGACGGGAAAAAAATGGAGAGCCAAACAGCTCTAAATCGGACTTTCCAGGCAAAATGGACGAGAATGTAGTAAAATTATATTGATACACATAATGATAGCTACCATAGCTATGGTTGTGTGTGTTGTATGTATGTCTTCTGGATCTGGCAGCGGCTGAAGATTTTATTATTTGTTATTGTTACATAATGTCTGATTTAATGTGTTTTATCATAGATAGTGAGACCTGTTCCTTCCAACAACCTCCTGAAAAAGCATAACAGCGAAACGCGTTGACACACAGGGGCTCACTGCTGAGTATTTGGTGTCAACCATCTGTTCACGCCATTTATCTATGATCATTATGTGTGAACTGTATGTATTAACTGTATTTTTAACTTTTTAACTTTTTTTTTAACTTTTTTCTACTTAACTTGTATGTAATGATTTTTTGAATAAAATTTTATTTTACTATATTCTCATTCAGTTTGCCTGGAAAGTCTGATTTAGAGCCGTTTGTCACTCCATTTCTTTCTCTAAATTTAACCCCATACGGATGTGGCCTTAGGAGTGTTGTTCCAAATTTTTTGTAATAAAAACTGACCACACCAAGCCGGAGAACACACGGTGGTCAGTGTTCTAGCTGTGCTGGGAGCCCGCTCTCCTCTAATGATCAGACTTGTCCTGACACGCACCCGCTGCACAGCCATTCACTGGGAAGATCTATGGGCTGCTGCTTCTCCTCCCCCAGCACTTGTGATCGCTTATAAAAAAAAAAGGGAAAATGTTATTTATGATGTATTTTTATATCTAAAACAAAAATGTTTTGCCTTTTATTTCTATTTTAAACTGAATGGGTTGTTTTACAAGGTGATCGTTTACAATCACTTTAAGCTCCAGCTGGGGTCCCACTGTCTTCTAAATGGCATCTCCAGCAGTCCTGCCCACAGGGGCAGAGCCACTGCACAGGGTCTCCTTAAGCAGGACTGGACCAGGACCACCTCACCCCTGCTTTAGACCTCTGACTATTTATGGGCACACCTCCCCAGGAATTGGCCGGATCCCCATAAATATACAGGTTGCTTATCTCATTCTTTCTCCCATTGTAATCCTAGAATTCTCTAGAGTAGCCTTTTTCAAACAGGTTGCCTGGAGGTTTCTTTAGGGGTGCCTTGGTAAAATGCCTAAAAATTGCCCAAACATTGTATACAGGCAGATGAAGCCTGCTTTTTACTTACACAAAGCTGCAGGTTTTTATTGTGCACCATTATGACCTTCTAGATGGCGACCTCATAACGATCGATGACATCAGTTGATATGGAGGATATCAGTCGCCTGCATAGCATCCTTGTTTGCCCCTCCCCTGCCTCTCTCCATCAGCTTTGGGGTCACATTAGCTTAGTGACGGAGAAGAACTGAGGAAGAAGAGAAACATTGGCATACTAGTCAGTACTGGTATGCACCTCTAATGTTGGGTGTCCTACGTGCCTCTAACGTTGGGTGTCCTACGTGCCTCTAACGTTGGGTGTCCTACGTGCCTCTAACGTTGGGTGTCCTACGTGCCTCTAACATTGGGTGTCCTACGTGCCTCTAACATTGGGTGTCCTACGTGCCTCTAACATTGGGTGTCCTACGTGCCTCTAACGTTGGGTGTCCTACGTGCCTCTAACGTTGGGTGTCCTACGTGTGTGGATGTTGCTGCTTAATGTAAAAGTATTAGTAGTAAGACTGTCCATACTGTAGTGTAGTGTAGGGTGCCTCGAGATTTCCATAATTGTAAAGGGAGCCTTGCCTGGGAAAAGGTTGAGAAACACCGGTGTAGAATACAGGGGGACGTAATCAGAGCAACAGCCTGTGAGACACTGAGCAGACCAGAGTAGTCATCCCCTGCTCCACCTATTACAGAGGACCTAAACTAAATGTACCTAACAATCTACACTGACTAAGAGGGTGCTATATAAAAGACACAGATGAATGCAGCTCTATTATCATTAATCCATACCTGGATATGACCTGGTGTCACCCTCTTGCAGTTGCTGTACAATAGGATTAAATGTAAGAGGAAGAAGCAGCACAAGACGCCAAACAATTCATGTGCTGACAGGAAGAAGAGAGCAGAGTAATGGAGATAAGATGCAGTATCTCACAAAAGTGAGTACACCCCTCACATTCTTGTAAATATTTTGTTATATCTTTTCATGTGACAACACTGAAGAAATGACACTTTGCTACAATGTAAAGTAGTGAGTGTACAGCTTGTATAACAGTGTAAATTTGATGTCCCCTCAAAATAACTCAACACACAGCCATTAATGTCTAAACCGCTGGCAACAAAAGTGAGTACACCCCTAAGTGAAAATGTCCAAATTGAGACCAAAGTATCAATATTTTGTGTGGCCACCATTATTTTCTAGCACTGCCTTAACCCTCTTGGGCATGGAGATCACCAAAGCTTCACAGGTTGCCACTGGGGTCCTCTTCCACTCCTCCATGATGGCATCACAGAGCTGGTGGATGTCAGAAACCTTGCGCTCCTCCACCTTCCATTTGAGAATGCCCCACAGATGCTCAATAGGGTTTAGGTCTGGAGACATGCTTGGCCAGTCCATCACCTTTACCCTCAGCTTCTTTAGCAAGGCAGTGGTCATCTTGGAGGTGTGTTTGGGGTCATTATCATGTTGGAATACTGCCCTGCGGCCCAGTCTCCGAGGGGTGGGGATCATGCTCTGCTTCAGTATGTCACAGTACATGTTGGCATTCATGGTCCCCTCAATGAACTGTAGCTTCCCAGTGCCGGCACCACTCATGCAGCCCCAGACCAAAAAGGAAGTTCAATAGCCAGTAGCAAATAGCTTCCGTCTCGTAGTTGAATCTGAGCATGTGTGAGTTTTTGCGTGTTGGAATTGCGTACACACGATCGGAATTTCCGATAGAGAGTTTTTCCATCGGAAAAATTAAGAACATGCTCTCAAATTTTTGCTGCCAGGAATTCGGCCAGCTAAATTCCGATGGAGCATACACCCAGTCGCATTTTCCGATGAAAAGCGCTCATCGGTCTTTTGCTGGCCGAAATTGCGAATTCCGAATTGCTTTAAAAATTAAGTTCTGTATAGTTTGATCTTCTTCCAGCACTCCAGTGGTCTTTGATGTCTGTTCTGGACCCTGTATAAACTACCACCAGCCTGTGATACCCCTTTGATAGCCATTCAATTCAGTTTTTATTGCTGTGATAGTTTGACTGACAATTACTCAGTTGTGCAACACTTTTCCCAAATGAATTTCATACCAGAGACGGATAAAGCTTTCTTTTTGATGTTTTTTTTTTTTTATATTTTTGTAAATTTTTTGTACATTAAAATGACCTATACCATCACCTTTATTTTCAATTTGCTGCAATCCTCCTTCCTTTTGTGTTTAATAACACTCAGTGCCCCCCTTTCTCCATTGTAAATGGGCTGCATGTTTGTAAACATTGACACTGTTTACAGTTGTGTTGATTGTGATTGGTTTCCAACAATCACAAGATACAAAGCCACTCTGATTGGCTCTGTACCTTGTGACTGTGATCTGAGCTGACCAGCACACTTGCCACCTGGGTGTGTTTTCTGCATAGTCCACCTCTCTTCTGTTTTTTTTTTGTTATTGAGTTATTTATTAAAATAATCAGTCCCAAAAACGTTGATATTTTTGCTATTGGTGGCAGTGGTGTTCAGGGTCATCTTTACCACATTGCAAACAGGGTATCTGCCCAGGGCCCCGCCATTGTTGGGGGCCCAAAGCAGCTGCCCAGGAGCCCGCACTGGCCGTCGGCTTTTTTTTAGCCGAGTTCCTCCACCACCAGGATCTGGTGATGGCTGCTCACTACTTGCTACTGTCATTTGTAAATACAGAAGTGCTGCTTCTGTATTTACAAGTGACAGCGCTCTTTTCCCGACGGCTGTTTTAGAACCCTCTCTGCTCTACAAAACATATTGGGGGTTATTTACTAACGGAAAATCCACTTTGCACTGCAAGTGCACTTGGAAGTGCAGTCGCTGTACATCCGAGGGGGACATGCAAGGAAAATAAAAAGCAGCATTTTAACTTGCACATGATTGGATGATAAAATCAGCAGAGCTTCCACTAATTTCAGATCTACCCCTTAGATTTAGAGTGACTGCACTTCCAAGTGCACTTGCAGTGCAAAGTGGATTTGCCTTTTGTAAATAATCCCCAATGTCTATCTCTATGTGAGAGCAGGAGGGGAGGGGGGAGGAAGCTGGGGATCACACATGTAGAAGCTGTTCCACGGACATGCGGTGAGGTACAGATTCTCTTCTGCAGCCCCTCTGATGTTAGTTAGGTGATTGGAATGCTCAGTATTGAAAGGGAGAGGTAGGGGGATTGATGCAGGGTGGGCTCCAAATCTGGGGAGAGTAAAGCTCTTTACTTGGGAAAGTGAGGGCACACCTTACATTGCTCACCCCTAAACCCTGCATTTCATACACAGATCACCCCTAAATCCTGCACACCTTACACAGCTCAGCCCTCAATCCTGCACTTCATACACAGATCACTCCTAAACCCTACACTTCATACACAGATCACCCCTAAACTGTGCACTCTGTACACAGCTCACCCCTAAATCCTGCACTTCATACACAGATCACCCCTAAACTGTGCACTCTGTACACAGCTCACCCCTAAATCCTGCACTCCATACACAGATCCCCCTAAATCCTTCATACCTTACATAGCTCACCCCTAAATCCTGAACGCCATACACAGCTCACCCCTCAACCCTGCTCTCTGTACACATATCACCCCTAAACCCTGCATTTCATTCACAGATCACCCCTAAATCCTGCACACCTTACATAGCTCACCCCTAAACCCTGTACTTCGTACTCAGCTCACCCCTAAACACTGCATTTCATACACAGATCACCCCTAAACCCTGCACTCTGTACACAGCTCACCCCTAAACTATGCACTCTGTACACAGCTCACCCCTTAATCCTGCACTCCATACACAGCTCACCCCTCAGTCCTGCACTTCGTACACAGACCACCCCTAAGCCCTGCACTCTGTACACAGATCACCCCTAAATCCTGCACTCTGTACACAGATTACCCCTAAATCCTGCACTCTGTACACAGCACACCCCTCAATCCTGTGCTCCATACACTGCTCACCCCTAAACCTTGCACTATGTACACAGCTCACCCCTAAACCCTGCACTCTGTAGAGAGTTCACCCCTCAATCCTGCACTTTGTACACAGCTAGCTCACCTCTAAACCCTGCACTTCGTACACAGCTCACCCCTCAATCCTGCACTATGTACACAGCTCACCCCTCAATCCTGCACTTTGTACATAGCTTCCCCTCAATGATGCACTCTGTAAATAGCACACCCCTCCACTCTGCTCTACCACAGGTGGCATGACTAGTCATTTATTTCTGGCAGCCTGTCCTCTGGGATACTGCTCCTATTGGGCTCTGTTCCTAGCTGCACTCAGTTAACCTTCATAGCTATGTGTGTTCTGCTTTGCTCATTGCTAATAGCAAGTTCTAGGAGTTTTCTGTCTATTGGCAGGTCCCCCCACCAACCCAGTCCATGGTGTGCAGGCAGTGAGGAGATGTGCTATATTCTTCAGTAACCAATCAGTGAGCTGTATTGATCTGCTGTTGCCTCTAGCAGCCAATAAATAAGTGGCAATGATGCACAGTAACCTTTAGCAACAAATCACTGAGCGGTAATAATGTGCTGTAACCTCTAGCAACCAATCAGTGAGCAGTAAGCATGTAACCTCTAGCAACCAAGGATGTGAAGTAACCTCTAGCAACCAACTGGTTAAAATAAATGGTGTACTGTAACCTCTAGCAACCATTTGCAATTTCTGTCTGACCTTACTTTGAGTCTAGCTGCAATTTATTGTATGTCTCAGAGTGGGGCTGCTGAGGCTGCTCTCAAAGAAATGTTACTCCTCACTAATTAAGGACCCTTATAGTTGAAATGTAGAAGTGTATCATATAAACAGTCTGGTAGCAGGATGTTTGTATATGTTGGTTTATTTGTACATCTCATGGGTCATAGAACTCTCCGGAGCTAAGATAAAATGTCAGATTTATATATATATATGTAGCACTAACCCCCGAAGGAGCTGCTGGTTATTTTTGGGCTTACCGTTACTCATTGTTGCACATCTAGAGGATGTCCCGTGGTAGATGGCCCAGTAACTTGAGATTGACAATAGATCCATTTGAATGGATTTTATTTGCAAAACTCAGACAATTGAACAGTCTTTCAATTTGGGATCAGAGGGTTGGGAAAGGAAGTTCAGGTATTCTTATGCCGTGTACACAAAACCAGACTTTTCGAGGGACTAGGTCCGACGGTCTTTCCAACGGACTTTCGGCGAAGTTCCGACGGACTTTCCGAATGAACGGACTTGGCCACACACAATCACACCAAAGTCCGACGGATTTGAACGTGATGACGTACGACTGGACTAGAATAAGGGAAGTTCATAGCCAGTAGCCAATAGCTGCCCTAGCGTCGGTTTTTGTCCGTCGGACTAGCATACACACGAAGGGATTTCTCGGTCCGGCGGAGTTCCAGTGGAAAAATTTAAAACATGTTCTATTTCTAAAGTCCGCTGGATTTTTGGCAAGCAAAGGTCTGATGGAGCCCACACAAGATCGAATTGTCCGACGGACTTGTTCCGTCGGACCTTTGCTGTCAAAAAGTCTGGTCGTGTGAACGCGGCATTAGTGTCAAAGTCCAAAAAACTTTAAAGAACTTGCTTACTTTGACTGCATCCAGAGAATAGCCATTCGCAGCTGGATGATCACTGAAGTTGGACAGTCCCTCTCTCACAAGGCCTAGCAGCCAACTTAGTGCTTACTCAGGAACAAAGTCTTTGTCACAGACGTTGTAGCAGAACATGTAGGGAAACTAAACTTGAAACATTTGTAGGATACCTGGATCTTTCAGCCTGCTTGGCGATATCCACAAGACCGGATTCTCTCGGTTTCTTCAGCCCTTCCAGACTCTTGTTAAGAAAACCAACCCGTACGTGGTGTTCTTCTAAAGAGTCCTCCCCTGGAATGCTCGAAGTTCAATGGGTCTCTCCCGAACTGGAGACGGCACCCATCCACCTCAGAATCCTCCTTTAGTTACCCTGCCTTGGTCTAGCCAGCCCCAAGACATCAAAGTCAGGTGGATCCGCACCCCAGGCCATAGCCTTCCTGGGGGCTGGTCAGGAGGACCAGGACCATGTAATCAGCACATCATACTGGACCGGAACCCTGAACCATGTGACATCCGCATCTTATGTGCCCTCTCCCAGAAGCACAGCAAGAGCACCACTCCCACTGGGCGGGCTCCGAGAGAGAGTAACCTAAGCGCCTGACCAGACCACAGTTCCATGCCTGCCAGAAGAGACAGCGCCCCTTATGGCCAGGCTGAACATCTCACAGTCCAGTCAGACTGATGCTGAGGCCCAATTTAGATAATTACACCCAAACCAAACTGCAGTTTAGGCAACTTTAATTTAAAAAAAACCCAATATCACTTGCTCTTCAGGAGCCGCCGCTACATATATATATACAGTATATTTAAAAAATACACTCACTGGTCACTTTATTAGGTACACTTGTTTAATTGCTTGGTAACACAAATTGCTAATCAGCCAATCACATGGCAGCAAATCAATGCATTTAGGCATCTAGACGTGGTGAAGACAACTTGCTGAAATTCAAACTGAGCATCAGAATGGGGAAGAAAGGGGATTTCAGTGACTTTGAACATGGCATGGTTGTTGGTGCCAGACAAGCTAGTCTGAGTATTTCAAAAACTGCTGATCTACTGGGATTTTCTCGGGTTTACAGAGAATGGTCTAAAAAACAGAAAATATTCAGTGAGCGGCAGTTAGGAGTATGTCAGAGGCCAGAGGAGAATGGGCAGACTGGTTCTAGATGATCGAAAGGCAACAGTAATTCAAATAAACACTTGTTACAACCAAGATATGCAGAATACCATCTCTGAATGCACAATACATTTAACCTTAAAGCAGATGGGCTACAGCAGCAGAAGACTACACCGGGTGCCACTCTTGTCAGTTAAGAACAGGAAACTGAGGCTACAATTCACACAGGCTTACCAAAATTGGACAATAAAGGATTGGAAAAATGTTGCCTGGACTGATGAGTCTCTATTTCAGCTGCGACATTCAGATGATCGGGGTCAGAATTTGGCATAAACAACATGAAAGCATGGATCCATCCTGCCTTGTATCAACAGTTCAGGTTGCTGGTGGTGTAATGGTGTGGGGAGGATATTTTCTTAGCACACTTTGGGCCCCTTAGTACCAATTATGCATCGTTTAAATGCCACGGCCTACCTGAGTATTGTTGCTGACCATGTCCATCCCTGTATGACTACAGTGTCCCCATCTTCTGATGGCTCCTTCCAGCAGGATGATGCACCATGTCACAAAGCTCCAATCATCTCACCACTGGTTTCTTGAACATGACAATGAGGTCACTGTACTCCAATGGCCTCCACAGTCACCACATCTCAATCCAATAGAGCCCCTTTGGAAGATGGAGGACCGGGAGATTCGCATCATGGATGTGCAGCCGACAAATCTGCAGTAACTGTGTGATGTTATCATGTCACTATGGAGCAAAATCTCTGAGGAATGTTTCCAACACCTTTTTGAATCTATGCCACAAAGAATTAAGGCCCTTCTGAAGGCAAAAGGGGGTCCAATCCAGTAATAGCAAGGTGTGCCTAATGAAGTGGTTGTGAGTGTATAAAAGGCAATTGATAGTATATAGGTTAAAGAACTGCAGTCCAGCCCTGACACCAGCTGCAGGAGTGATTTAAAGGTTTGGGATTTGAGCAAATTAAACAATCAATATATAAATAGCATCCTTCCAGGTCTTTTATATTTATAACATCTTGACCTACACAAACTTCTACAGGATTTTGCTAATACCCAGCACTGCAGAGTGGCCCTCTTGGACTAGAAGTGTGTCAAGTCCCTGAGAAAGCACCGGGAAGAAAATTTTTTATAGCAGTAGATAGCTAGATTGTAGCCTAGATATCATTCATGAAAGTCAAGTGTATGCCCTTGTTTTGGAGATGCTCCTGCCCCCCCACCCCCCCATCCTGCTGGTTGTCCCCACAGCAAGCAGCTTGCTCTTGGGGCACCCAATTAGGCACGCTCACGAGCTGCAGCTCTTTGTGTCCATTCACACACGGCTCAGCTCCACTCCCTCTGTCTTCTGATTGGCTCACTGGCTGTGATTGACTGCAGCGGGAACCAATGGCTCATGCTGCTGCAAAAAGCCAATGAGGAGTGCGAGTCCCCGGATAGCCATGGCTTTCGTGGACTTCTCTGGGTTAGAGAGGGGGCTCAGGTAAGTATAAGGGGGGGCTGCACACAGAAGGTTTTTTTTATCTTCGTGCATAGATGGCATGATGGCAAAAAAGCCTTGTGCCTTAACAACCACTTTAAAAGGCCACTTGTAGCTTACAATGAATGCCCCTGTGAGACAGGGCTACAGGAAAGAAGTGCCTGAACAAGGACCTTCAGGGAAGAATCGCCTGGTACTTCATTGAATACTGCAGATTTAAAATGACTTCCGAAAAATACATAGAGGGGAACTTAAGCCCCGGACCAATTTGCAGCTAAAGGACCAGGCCCCTTTTTTCGATTCGGCACTGCGTCGCTTTAACTGACAATTGCGCGGTTGTGCGACGTGGCTCCCAAACAAAATTGGCGTCTTTTTTGTCCCACAAATAGAGCTTTCTTTTGGTGGTATTTGATCACCTCTGCGGTTTTTTTTGCGCTATAAACAAAAATAGAGTGACACTTTTGAAAAAAATGTAATACTTTTTGCTATAATAAATATCCCCAAAAAATATATAAAAAAAAACATTTTTCCTCAGTTTAGGCCGCTACGTATTCTTCTACATATTTTTGGTTAAAGAAAATCGCAATTAGCGATTATTGATTGGTTTGCGCAAAAGTTATAGCGTTTACAAAATAGGGGATAGTTTTATAGCATTTTTATCATTTTTTTTTACTAGTAATGGCGGCGATCAGCGATTTTTATTGTGACTGCGACATTATGGCGGACACATCAAACATTTTTTACACATTTTTGGGACCATTGTCATTTAGACAGCAATCAGTGCTATTTAAATGCACTGATTCCTGTGTAAATGACACTGGCAGTGAAGGAGTTAACCACCAGGGGGCAATGAGGGGTTATGTATGACGTTATGTGTTTTTTTTATTGTAGGGGGCGTGGCCTGGCATGTGACGACACTGATCGACTTTGCCTATAACAGGGAACAGACGTTCGGTGACAGCCACAGTAGGAAGCACAAGGAGAGGTTTGTTTACACAGACCTCTCCTCGTTCTTCAGCTCTGTGACCCAATCGTGGGACACCAGCGGCCACGGTCACGGAGCTCAGGACTGGGTCGGGAGCGTGCCGGCGGTGGCGGCTCACGACCCACGGCTGGGCACTTAAAGAGCGTACCGGTACGTGCTTGTGCCCAGCTGTGCCATTCTGCCGACGTATATGTGCAGGAGGCGGTCCTTAAGCAGTTAAACTGGAGCAGCTCTACAAAGAAACCAATCAGCTTCCAGTTTTTTTTTTTTTTTGTCAAAGCTTAATTGAACAAGCTGAAGTTAGAAGCTGGTTGGCTACCAAGCACAGCTGCACCAGATTTTGTACTCTCCAGTTTTAGTAAATCAATCCCAATGTGCAATATTATTTAGGCAGTTGTTGTCCTTGGCGCGATGGTATTGGCCAAGGCTTAGTTGAGGAAGGAGCAAGAGATCCACCAGGATTCCGGATGTGGGATCAGAGTGGCTTGCCTTGACATCTGTTACTTGTTCTTTTGTGGTATGTTTGGAGATTTGTATTTTCTTTTGTGATGCTGTCATCGGGACTGGAGAATTTCAATAAACAAGGCAGAGAGTGCCCAAACCGCAGTCGATTATTTTACTTTGTCCTACTGGAAACCTTGCATACATCTATGTTTGGTATTTTGCTTCTATGGGATTCCTGAACTACAATTCAGCTATGTGTGTGTGTGCTGCTTCACTGTACCACTTTTATATTTTGGATTCCAACAACTTCTTGGTTTTTGTACATGTTTATTCATAATCTTCTTAAAATACTTGTTGCATAAACCAGTTCATATAAATGATGTCATCTGGCAATAGTGGTCCTTTAAATTAACTAATTTCTTATAGTTCAGATAAATATTTTGTGGCACATGTAAGGGCCTACAGATTTATAGTACTGCTGGTAAACATGGGAAAACACACAATAACTGAAGAACAATGGTGACCATGGTGTTAAATATGAGATTGTTATTACTATTATTATACAGGATTTATATAGTGCCAACAGTTTACACAGTGCTTTACAACTTGAGGGTAGACAGTACAAAAACAATACACTTTAATACAGTAGGAATCAGAGGTCCCTGCTCCTTAGAGCTTACAATCTAAGAGAGAAGGTCAAGAGAAACGAGGGGTAATAACTGTGGGGGATATGCTGAGGGAGAAGATAAATGTACAGTTGTTAGGTGGGGGCCAGATAGGCTTATCTGAAGAAATGAGTTTTCAGGGATTGTCTGAAAGTGGGAAAAATCAGATAGATTGGGGTAGAGCATTCCAGAGGATGGGAGAGGCTCTGGAGAAGTCCTGAAGGTGAGCGTGGGATGAGGTGACAAGGGAGTTTGAGAGCAGGAGGTCTTGGGAGGAGCAAAGAGAACGATTAGGTTGGTATTTTGAGACCAGATTAGTGATGTAGCTGGGGGCAGAGTTGTGGATGACTTTGTAAGTTGTAGTTAGTATCTTGAATTGAATTTGTTGGTTGAGTGGCAGCCAATGGAGGGATTGGCAGAGAGGTATAGCAGACGCTGAGCGGTTTGTGAGGTGGATGAGCCTGGCAGCAGCATTCAAGATGGACTGAAGTGGGGATAGCCTATTTAGAGGTAAGCCAATGAGGAGGGAGTTGCAGTAGTCGAGGCGGGAGATCACCAGGGAGTGGATTAGAAGCTTTGTGGTGACATTGGTTGGGAAGGGGCGTATCTTGGAGATGTTGCGGAGGTCGACGTGGACAATTTTGGATAGCGATAGGATGTGGGGCTGAAAGGTTAGTTCAGACTCCAGGCTTACACCTAGGGCCTTGGCTTGGAGGGACAAGTTGATAGTTGAGCAGCTGATATTGAAAGAGAAATCAGGGGAAGTGGCTCCTGAGGAGGAAATATCATGAGCTCGGTTTTGGATAGGTTGAGTTTGAGGAAGTGATGTGACATCCAGGCTGATATGTCTGCTAGTAAGTTGGTGATGCGTGAGGAGACAGATGGAGAGAGCTGGGGGGTGGAGAGATAGATTTGGGTGTCATTAGCGTAGAGATGATATTGAAAGCCATGGGAGGCAATCAACTGACCCAGGGAGGTGGTGTAGATTTTGAAAAGGACATGTCCAAGAACAGAAGCTTGGGGGAGCCCAATGGAGAAAGGAAGAGGAGAGGAGGAAGTAGAGTTGTAAGTGACACTGATGTGATGTGACATCCAGGCTGATATGTCTTCTAATAAGTTGGTGATGCATGAGAAGACTGATGGAGAGAGCTGGGGGGTGGAGAGATAGATTTGGGTGTCATCAGTGTAGAGATGATATTGAAAGCCATGGGAGGCCATCAACTGACCCAGGGAGGTGGTGTAGATTGAGAAAAGGAGAGGTCGAAGAACAGAACCTTAGGGGACCCCAATGGAGAAAGGAAGAGGAGAGGAGGAAGTAGAGTTGTAAGTGACACTGAAGGAGAGGTGGGATAGGTAGGATGAGAACTAGCGAAGAGTGCAGTCCCAGAGACCAAAGGAGTGGAGTTTATTGAGGAGGAGTGGGTGGTCCACTGTGTCAAAGGCAGCAGAGAGATCCAGGAGAAGTAGCACAGAATAGTGTCCGCTGGTTTTAGCCATTAGTAGGTCATTTGAGAGTTTAAGGAGAGCGGTTTCCATGTAGTGTTGAGGGCAAAATCCGGACTGAAGGGGCTCAATAAGTTTGTTCATGGTCAGATGGTCGCTCAGTCGGTTGTAAACCAGTCCTTCAAGAAGTTTGAAGGAGAAGGCGAGTAAGGAGATGGGACGTAGGTTGCTAAGATTGGTGGGGTCGAGTGAGGGCTTTTTAAGTATGGGGGTGACTAGCGCATGTTTTAAAGAGTTTGGGAAGATGCCACAAGAGAGGGAGAGGTTCAAAATGTGAGTTAGAGAGTGTAGAATTGAGTCAGAGGGTGAGCATAGCATTTGCAAGGGAGCAGGATCCAGGGGCAGGTGGTTAGATGAGTGTTAGATAAAAGTTTAGCAACCTCGTTAATAGTAGCAGGGTTGAACGAGGGAAGTAATGATTGTATCTGTGGACATGGGGTGTTGCGTGGGGGAGGTTTCTGCATGTTGGAGATCTCCTCATGAATTGTATCAATCTCATTTTTGAAGTGATTGGTGATCTCCTGTGCAGTGAGTGAGTTAATGGGTGGAGGCAGTGGAGGACAGAGTAGAGTGTTGAAGGTAGAGAAGAGTTGACGTGGATGAGAAGTGTGATAAAGTAGGTCTGTTTGGCAGTGTGGAGGTAGAAATAGTATTTTAGGAGGGCAGATTTATATTGTGTGAAGTCTTCCTGGAACTTAGTTTTATGCCACAGATGCTCAAGAGCACGACTATGTTTACTGAGACTTCTGGTGTCACCTGTTTGCCAGGGTTGTAGCAGTCGGGGCCTAATTCTGCGTGTAGTATGGGGGGCAAGCTTGTCTAGGGAGGAAGACAGTCAGCTGTTGTAGATGAAAGTGGCTAGGTTGGGGCAGGACAGGGGTGAGATTTTCTCATAGAGGTGATGAGTAGCAGAGTAGAGAAGAGAAGAGTTGAGGTGGAGAAGGTTTCTAAGTGTAACTGCTAGGCGGTTGGAGGGAGAGGAGCTGGAAGACAGGGAGAGAGAAAAACGAATAAGGTGGTGATCAGAGAGTGGGAGAGGATTGTTGGAAAGGTTGCATGGAGTACACAGATAGGAGAAGACAAGGTCAAGGGTGTTGCTGTTGGACTGAGTAGGAGCCTGTATCCATTGCTTCTGGTCAATAGATGAGGTTAGACTGAGAAGTTTAGAAGTAATAATAGTGTTAATGTTAACAGGGATGTTGAAGTTGCAGAGAATAATTGTGGGGATTTCAGAAGAGAGAAAGTAGGGTAGCCAGGCAGAGAAGTCAGCAAGGAAGGCTGATACTGGTCCAGGGGGCCGGTAGATGACAGCAATTCTTAGAGAAATGGGAGAGAATAGAAAAATGCAATGTTCCTCAAAAGAGTGTCAGAGAAGGGGGTGGGTGAAGCACCTGATAGGTGCTGTATGGGCCTAGAAGGATTCCCACTCCACCTCTTTTCCGTCCACTTGTTCTGGGGGAGTGAGTCCAGAGAAGGCCACCATGGGAGGGGGAAGCAGGAGAAGTAGTATCAGATTCATGAAGCCAGGTTTCATGAAGATCAGCTTTTTGGTGTGTAGCTATGTATTATTAAACAGAAAATGTTGATCTCATAAATCATATAAATCAGAGGTTAGTTATTGAAACTGAAAGCCAACGTTGAAACAGTTTACAAGATGCAGTGTAAACACAAAATTCAATTCACCAAAATAACTGTTTACATTTTATATCTATTTCTTCCATCTCTTATACAAGCTGTCCATAATGTTGGCATCACATTTGTCAATTTTGGATTTTCCAATCTATTAACCATGATAGGCAACTTACATTGCTGGCCAGTGAAGAAATGTCCCCAATAGACTGGTGATTGGTCGAGAAAAAAAATACCTTTTATTGATAGTGGTAAACCCCTTATATTAGTAGTAAGTTGGAGAAAGACCCCTTTTCATTGATGGTCAGTGGAAGACGTGCCCCATTTCATTGGTGGTCAGTAGAAGTAGTGCCCCTTTACATTGGTGGACAGTGAAGGAAGTGCCCCATTTCATTGGTGATCAGTGGAAAAAGTGCCCCTTTTCATTAGTTTTCAGTGGGAGAACTACTTCCCTACATTGGTGATCAGAAGAAGTGGTCACTTACATTGATGGTCAGTGAAGAATTGCCTCCTTACATTGGATGCCAAAGGAAAAGTACCCCCTTACAATAGTGTCAGTGGAAAAGTATCCCTTATATTGGTGTTAGTGGAGGTTGTCCCTTTACATTCATGGTCAATGGCAGAAGGGTTCCTTTGTCAGTTGTTTTTATTAGATGGCAGTCAGGTGAAGACAATTCATTGGTCCCTGATGGCTCTGGCTCTGTTGAATGATGGTGGTGGTGGAACTACGCAGGCACCCTCAAGCAAGTGAGAAATCTACCCAAGGACAGACGGACACACACAGTGCCCAGACCTAGCAACATTTACACCCTTGACCCTCATCTAAAAGTAAAGTTGGAAAATATATTATGGATGGATAGGTTCCCCTCAGCAGTGCTAAACCTTTGAATTGAAAACTAGTGTTTTCATCCAACATTGAGCTGAGCATCAGACTCTAGTTATAGGTTGGAGTGGTTACCATTTGTTGGTACTGTTGGTGAATTGGTGAGGGGATGCACTAGATACCTTAGCTGCCATTGAACCATTGCTGGGTGTCCAGGGCCTCCTTTTCTCTTTAAGGAGGGGAAAACTCAGTCCAGGCATAGCTGCCCTTAATCTATACATTATCAAATATATGCTCCAACTTGGCGTAATCTGAACTGACAATTGCGCGGTTATGCAACACTGTACCCAAATTAAATTTTTATAATTTTTTCACTCACAAATAGAGCTTTCTTTTGGTGGTATTTAATCACTACTGGCTTTTTTATTGTTTGCTAAAAAAAAATAAAAAGCCGAAAATTTTGAAAAAAACTCAAACAGTATCATAGTTTGTTATAAAATGTTGAAAACAGATAATTTTTCTCCTTCATTGATGTGCGCTGATGAGGCAGCACTGATGGGCACTGATAGGCTGCATTAATGGGCACTGATAGGCTGCACTGATGGGCACTGATAGGTGGCACTGGTGGGCGCTGATGGGTGGCACTGATGGGCACTGATGGTCAGCACTGAAGGGCACTGATGGGTGGCACTGGTAGGTGGCACTGATAGGCAGCACTGATAGGTGGCACTGATGGGCAGTGATGGGCATTGGTAGGCAACACTGATAGGCAGCACTGATAGGCCGAACTGATAGGCGGCACTGATGATGAGACACTGATGGGCACTGGTTGGCAGCACTGATGGACACTGATAGGTGGCACTGTTGGGCATTGATATGTGGCACTGGTAGGTGGCACTGATATGCACCTGTAGGTGGCACTGATGGGAACTGGCAGGTGGCACTGGAGGGGGTGCATGTTCGGGACTGATCTCCCTCTGTTTATATCACGTGAAGGCGTGTAGGCAGCTCATACATGGGAGGACGTCTTTTGACTGCCTCCTGGCAATTTAGGCCCACACTGAAGCTGTCATTTGGCTACAGCGCAGGTGAGGGGTGGTTAAATAATACAGATCAGGAAGGTAGTCAAAAACAGAAGCCAGGGTTAGGAAGCCAAAACGGGTAATCAGATGAGCTGGAGTCAGGAAGCCAGGAGTCCGTTTTCCCAGAAGCCAAAGATCAGGATCAGGAACCAGAAGAAACATCAGCTAGGCAAAGTCATAACAGCAGAGACATGCTGGATACGTTGGCCAGGCGAAGGCACAGAAGGAATGAACAAGGTAGTTTAAATAGCAAAAAGGGGCTGGATTAATGAGGCAGGTGATGGTAACCAGGTAACTCACTGTGGAAACAATGAGTGGCTGGTAATTAACTGACAGCTGAGCAGCCTTGATCACTGAGAAGAGAGCTGCTTGAAGCCAGCCCTGACATGAAGTTAAATGTAAAAGGCTTTCAAAATGATCAAAGGGGGCAACTACGGGGATGGTGCCCACCACAAGATGAGGTTCTATGGGATGTGCAGGTCACTTCTTCTAGCAAGACCACCCCTTCAATTCCACTCAACTAAAGAGAGGCAGTTTTTTGGCACAAAAAGGGTTCCAGTGTATTTTTAGGTGTTTTTGTAACCCTCAGGAGTTAATTTAAGCCCATTGCACTTGTAAAAACCATCATGAAGCTTCTTAAATTAACTTAATACATTCCATCTAAATTTTGCACAAATCTGATAGTTAGCAAAATCTCAGCGAAACAAATGCGCACATTTTTTCTCATCCCTAGTTGGTAAGGTAACCACATAATGTTTCCTCTAAATTGATGTTAAGACCCTGGGGCTTCCATCTTAGTTTTTTCTGTCAGTTGCTCTGCCTATGACAGGTTGATTAGCCAACGATTAAATTGTAAATGCAAATTAATTAACTTTCAATTGAGTTAAAAATCCAAATTTTAAAATGTGTGCATATCCCTGCCATGGTTTTCAAAGGGAAAGATGGGATGTTTTTCAGGGTGAGTTTTCCTGAGTTTTCCTCTGTATGCAGTAACCAACACTTTCAACAGTTAAAGAGCATTAAATATCATCCACTATGGTCACCTTAAATGGCCAAATCATCTTGGCATTACATCAAAATGTTGAGGGCTAGATTCAACTATTTATGGCCATCATTTTTGCAAAATGCAAAATTTAAAAATACAAAAAATCATCTTATTTTGGCTTTACTCACCTTTAATGGCCAAATGATTTTGGCATTACATCAAAAAAACTATGTATGGCCATCATTATCATTATATTGCCCATTTTGCAAAATACAAAATGCAAACATTTAAAAAAATCTTTTTATTTTGGCTTTACCATTGACGTCAGTGTGTTTCACCAAAATGGTAATTTTTTTCCTAAATCTCATTTTAGCCCAAATTCAAAAATCTAAATTTCATTCATCTCAGGTGGAAACATTATTGGGCAGCACAAGCAAAGCCGATACATTATTTTAATCTACAAAAAAAAACAGTAGTCATTCAATCAAGTAAATATTGTTTTTATTTATAATTTTATTTGCTTATTAATTATGATTATTATTTTTTAGTATCAATTTTCCTTATTTGTTTTTTTTTATTATTACCACAAGTAATATATATCAAAACATATTGCTTTCTTTACATTTTCCTGTATACTGCATCTTGTTCAATAAAAGCTTTGTTGAAATCTCAAGTGTTCCTACGGAAACATAACCTGCATCTTGCTGATTGATAAGTTAAATAAATTCAAAGTGATACCTTTCATGTTCTCGTGTTTTTACATTTAGATTGAGTTCACTATAATCATTGTTTGGAACTTACTGTATAGCAAAAAAAAAAAAAAAAAAGGAATAACTTTGTAAAAGTATTAAATAATTTAGAAATGGACTCACTAATACAGTGTGTGGGGGTTACTCCTACCTAACAAGCATAAAAAGAAAAAAGAAAAAGAAAAGGTAGTAGGCATTAAAGTACTCTGCTGTCATCTGAATTTTATCAAAAAAAAGATTATACCAAACTTTATTTTTATATCAAAAGATAGGATCATAACATTTTCTCCAAGCATTAGTTGTGCCAAACTATGATCATGACAACATCTTGTTGGAGAATATAAAAAATAAAACTACATGGTTATCTGGTAAAGTATTGTTCTTCCCTCTATGGTTACCCAGGAAATCCCCATATCAATAAAAAACATTTTCAAAAACATAATCCTCAACCACCCAGAAAGGTCTGAAGAGTCAGTTATTAATCACACATATTACCATAGGAATGTGTGAGTGTGTATATTGACCATCTTTCTCCATCCAGAAACTCAAAAACTCAAGTTGAACCATCAGAATTTGTTGGTATTTAGATAAGTTCAAATGACATTCTCACTAAGCATGTGGATTCTGTCATAGTTCATACTTCATGTATTGCTCCATATCGCACAGATATGGACAGTTCAAAATGCCTAATTTCTTAATATTTGCTCCATCTCTTAATAAATACTATTCCGGTTGTGACTTTTAACAACATATTGCCGTTATTTCATGGCTTTTGCACAGCCTGACTTACAAATTACAATGCTACCACTGTAATATTATTTATGCAGCTTTATCTAGACCAGGCTTTATCAACCTTTTCAACACAAAGGAACCCTTGAAATTGTTCTCCGGTCTCGAGGAACCCCTGCTAAATATTAGAAATCTACAACTCATGATACATTAGTGTGATGGTCAGTGGGAAGAATGGTCCTTACACTTGTGGTCATTGGGAAGAATTACCTCCTTTCAGATAGCTAAAAAGATCAATGGTGTCAGCGGGAACTTATCTAAGAGGCAGAAATTGCCCAATGCTGAAGGAACCCCTAGCAACCTCTGGAGGAACCCTGGTTGAGAATCGCTGATCTAGACAAATTTAAATCTTCTTACATTCTTTAATAAAAATCTTCCTCTTTCTGCCATTTTTCCAATATGTTTACCTGTGTCATCTTGAATGTTTGGAGCAGCAATTCTCAACCAAGGTTCTGTGAAACTCTAGGGTATCTCTAGAGGTTACTAGGAGAATAGTTCCTACTGACCACCAATGTAAGGAGAATTTTTGCCATTGACCCTGGGTAAATTGTCTTGGTAGGGGTTCTTCGAGACCTGCAATTTTTTTTTAGATGTTCCTCTGGGGAAAAAAGATTGTGAATGGCTGGGTTAGAAGTATCCAAAGTGCTTTACCTATGGCTTTTCACAAAGGCTTTGCCATGTCAGTCAAGGAATCAATGATCCCAGGAGTCTTTTAGTTCCATCTGCTAGCAAACATACACCAGATACTGTACATCATCAAACGCCAAATGCATTTCCTCTCAGTCAGAGGCTTCATCAGGCTTTGGGTTACCATCTTCATTCCACCGTTAACACGGGGCAAAAGAGTTTAGATGTGGTTAGGTTAATTTACCTGAGTTTCGATGCGTTCAGAGTATCTAATCTGCCCCCTGTATGCATAGATTCTATTTTTTCTGAGCGCAGTTAACCACTTCCATACCGAGCCAATTCCGGCATTCCTCTCCTACATGTAAAAATCTTTTTTTTTTTTTGCTAGAAAATTACTCAGAATCCCAAAGCATCACATATATTTTTTTAGCAGGGACCCTAGGGAATAAAATGGCAGTCATTGCCATTTTTATGTCACATGGTATTTGCACAGCAATTTTTCAAATGCAATTTTTTTGGGGAAAAAAACTGTTTCATGAATTTAAAAAAACAATATTTACCCCAGTTTTTTTGTATAATGTGAACGATGCTGTTACATTGAGTAAATAGGTACCTAACATGTCACACTTTAAAACTGCCCACACTCATGGAATGGCACCAAACTTTGGTACCTAAAAATCTCCATAGGCTACACTTTATAATTTTTACAGATTTTTACATGTTTAGCGTTGCAGAGGCGATCTTGTGCTAGAATTATTGCTCTCTCTCTCTAACATTCGTGATGATACTTCACATGTGTGGTTTGAATGCCATTTACATATGCGGGCATGACCTATGTATGCGTTCGCTTCTGTGTGCGAGCACAAGGGGATGGGGGCGCTTTAAAATGTAAATTTTTGTTTAATGTTTATTTTATAATTTATTTATTTTTTACACTTTCCTCCTGTTTATTGTTTATTTTTTGATAACTTTTATTCCTAATACTAGGAATGTAAACATCCCTTGTAATAAGAATAGGGCATGATAGGTCCTCTTTAAAGCGGGAGTCCGCCGTGACTCCGCGTTTTTTTTTTTTTTTAAAAGCCAGCAGCTACAAATACTGCAGCTGCTGACTTTTAAAATAGTGACACTTACCTGTCCAGCGCGCCCGTGATGTCGGCACCCGAAGCCGATCTGTAGATCATTTCTCGGGTGCTGCCGCCGCCATCTTGGGTATGGGAATCAGGAAATGGAGCCTTTTGGCTACATTTCCCGGTTCCCTACTGCGCATGCGCGAGCCGCGCTGCGCAATAAGGACGGTCCCCGCTGCCTCTGGGATCTGTGTGTTTTCCCAGCAGGCAGCGGGGCACTTGCGGAAAGGGGCGGGCACTTGCGGAAAGGGGCGTAATATACGCCCCTTTCCGTAGAGAGCTATCCCGGAAGTGGGTGCAGATACCTGTACTGTACAGGTATCTGTACCCCCCTCCCCCCTGAAAGGTGCCAATTGTGGCGCCGGAGGGGGGGAGGGTTCCGATGAGCGGAAGGTCCACTTTAGGGTGGACCTCCACTTTAAAGAGAGATATGGGGTCTATAAGTCCCCACATCTCTGCTTCATGCTGGAAAGCCTGAGACCAAAAAAAAAAATTGATCTCAGGTTTTCCACCCAAAAAAAAGGCAGTATTTACATCTGCCAGCACTGGAAGTGACATCATGGCGTTGCTTCCTGCCTATAGCAGCCGCTAGCAATAATTGCAAGAGAATTCCACAGGCTGGCTGTACCCAAGTTGAGCAATCAATCAACTTTGTACAATCAGCCTGCTCATTAACAGTTCGAATCTCGGCCTGTTCCTGCTAAACCGGCCTGAGATTCTACCCGTGTATGGGCGGCCTAAAATGTTTTTTCTTTTACTTCCCATTTCTATGGTAACAGTAAACAGGAAAAACAGGGAGAGTGAATCTCCCTAATGGGGGCACAGACAGCAATAAAAACTGACAGGTGTTCTGTCCCTCTCCACTCTATCCAAAACAAGAAAAAGTTTTGCCCTTAGTTAAACTTAAACCACTTGTGGACCGCCCACCATACATTTACTGTGGCAGGGCGGCCGTTCTGCACCAGATCACGTACCTTGTACGTGATCTGGCACTTCCGGGTGTGGGGCGTGCGCGCTGGCAACCTGCTCCCGCACACACACAGCGGGAACCCAGTGGTGGGTGCCGCGGACTCAATGTTTGCCGGCACCCGCTGATTACATAGCTCACGGGCAGAACGGCAATCTGCCTATGTAAACAAGGCAGATCGCCGTTATGTCAGTCAGTACAGAAGGCATTGAAGGCAAAGCAGGAATGCGGATCTTTACCTTCCCCTAGTCAAAATACCTCCCCCACAGTGAGAAAGCACAACCTAGGCACACAGTTGACCCTTTGATCACCCCTGATGTTAACCCCTCGCTGATCGCTGCCATTATTAATAAAAAAATAAAAAAATTAAATTAAATTAAAATATATATATATATATCCCATAGTTTGTAGATGCTATAATTTTTGCTCAAATCAATCAATATACGCTTATTGGGATTTTTTTTCAAAAAATATGTGGCACAATACATATTGGCCTAAATGTGAAGAAATTCGATTTTTTACTTTTTTTTTTAATTGGGTATGCTTTATAGTAGAAAGTAAAAAATATTGTTTTGTTTTTTTTCAAAATTGTTGTTCTTTTTTTAATTGTTTATAGCGCAAAAAATAAAAACTGCAGAGTTGATAAAATACCACCGAAAGAAAGCTCTATTTGTTGGGAAAAAAAGGACGAAAATGTAATTTGGGCACAGTGTCGCACGACCATGCAAATTGTCAGTTAAAGTAACACAGTGCCGTATTGCAAAAAATGGCCTGGTCAGGAAATGGGTAAAACCTTTCAGAGGTCAAGTGGTTAATAAATTACCCTACAAATAAAGTCTTCTTACCTTTACGCTCCTGTCTTCCTTTGATTACAAAGTGACGGATGGAACAATGCCCACATTTATAAATTCCCAACAACTGCTGCTTGTTCAGTCAGTTACCTTTTGATGAGGGAATGTATTCACGACTAGCCAACTGATCTTATAAAAGAGGGGCTCATCGCGCAATCATGGATGAAAAGAACCCACTATTTCCTTTAATTTCTCATCTATCGTAAGCAGAGGCCAATGTTTCTTAATACAAGTATGGCAGTTGTCCCCAATGGTTACTCGATCGTGTAATCAATGTAATGTAATTATCTTGTTTTTCTTTTTACATTTAGTAGATCACTTCTCCTTACTTGTATTGCAAAATGTCTCAAACCTAGCTTTTAGTTCTTGCACGTCTTTTTGTAAATCCTTTTTTCTATATCATGAATCTGCAAGAACTTTTCAATTTGAATACCTTATATCATCATGAAATGGTGATGACTGGTCGCATGTAGGAGCATGTTGCCAGCTGACGGTTTGCAGAAGTGCTCGTCGCTGCACCCATTTTCTTTATTTTTAAATCTAAAAGATCAATTTCTGTTTTATAAATTGTTAAATAGCTTTTATATGGATTTTTTTATTTAGTTTATTTAAAAAAAAATCTATAAATTCTAATTTGCTGCTTTTCTGCATGACCTAAAAATCATCTATATACCAGTTCCATAGGGCAACTTGTTTCCCAAAATCAGCACCTGCTACAACCTTCTCCCAAAAATCAAGCTGTGTGGGCATGTGTAAGCCAGGGGCACAAGAGGTGTCAGGGATGTACTGCGTGCAACCATGCGCACGCGCAAATTGCGGACTTTGCGCATGGATGTGCGCATGCACGTGCGTTAGACGCGCTTTGGCGCCCAGTGGTCTATACAAGACGCTCCCGAAATGCTGCCCCTTGTGGTTTGATCTGCTTCTGTTACCTGTGTTCCTGATTCTGTGCCATATACAGCTCCTGTGTTTGACCCGGCTTCCTGACCTTGCTTCTGTCTCCAATCCTGACCTTGGCTTGTTTGACCCTGCTTAGTTCCTGCCTGATTGCCTGTTGCCAAGACCCTGCCTGGACTCTGACTATTCTCTGCCTGCCGTTTATGCTGTTTACCCTGATGTGTATAACCCGGCTAGTCTGACGCTGCTTCTGTCTGCAAACCTGCACTTGCTGACCTGCATCCGCTGCTCTGCAAACCTGCATCTGCTGACCTTCATCCGCTACACCTGCTGGCCTGCATCCGCTGACCTCCGTACCTGCTGTTTCAGCTTCCATTTGGCCACACAACTCCAAGCAGTGAGGACCAAACAGGCACCTTTACCTCGCCGTGCTCTTACCACCACTGTCCCCACTCCAGTGGTCTCCGAGCCAGGGTGGTTCGGGAGGTCTCCCTCTGCACATAAGGCTCACACCCCAGGTATGTTACAAGAGGCTTCCATTGCATCCCCTCTCGCTCATCTTCTAAATGAAAAATGATTATTTTACAAAAAAAATTAAACAAAAGGAACGAGTAAATCAATTGTTAATTAATTTTGAAGTTCTGCTTCTGGATGAACCCTAAAGTTTAAGAACATCTTTACTGTCCTGGACAAAAAAGTAGGGCTGTTACTGATTAACATTTTCGTGTTCGATTAATCGACTAATTTTGATTAATTATAATACACATACAGATCCAACTACTTTTAATTGATCTCCTTGCATTGCAACTCTGCATTAGTCGGTGGTAAATGTGGTATACACTATATACAATCACCCGACACTAGTTCATTTCCACAATCCATGACTTAACTTCACAGTTCACACAAATACATTTTAAATTCAAACTGTAGCACTGACGTAATTTTTTTTCCACAGTAGCATGACAATCCCTCCACCTCCGGTCTAACTAATCACTCTCACCTTATGGCATGGACCCCTGTGCAAACGGGTGGTCATGCAAGCGGGTATCAAAAGGGTTAGCACAGACCATAAACTTCTCTCACGTCTCCTTAGATCTCAGCAAGGACGCCGGGTCATGGGTAGAAAGAAAAGATCTAAGTGCTCACCGCTTAAGTATAAGATTTAATTTTTGTGTTCAAACACAAACTACTCACATAAAGATGATAAAAACACAGCATGTAAAGCTGACAATCGTGTTAGTTCCGCAGGGCAGCAGCGGGTGAAGTCATGCGTAGCTCCTCCCCCGTACGCGTTATGTTCAATCAGAACTTTGACGTTACCGGACTCCTCCCCCTTCCCTTTGTTAGCAGACGGAGGCACTTGGGGAAGAGGGTAGGAGTCCAGTGACGTTGATGTCCGTGATGTCACCGGATCTCCGATGGAACTCCCTGAAGACCCGGAAGCCAGTGGAGAGGTGAGTACCGATCAAAAGAATTTACGTTTGAGGAATTAATCTTTAATTTCCACAGCCCTACAAAAAGGTAAAAAGGTTACGTGATTTTTAGGCATTTGGTTCTCCAATTCAGTGATTGTGGTTCTCTTCAGTTGAAACTATTGGGGGGGGGATATTTTGTTGTGATTTTGGGAGTATGTAAAAAATGGGAATATTATAATCAATCACCCTCATACTCCTCTTTTTTTTTATAATACTCTCCATATAGACAAAGTCCAGTCTCCAATTACATTTCTGTTGCAATTCAAGAAAAATTATAACTTTTTTACTTTTTCATAGAACTCAACATTCAAAAGTTGTCTTTTAATCTCTAAAACATAATATTCTTCGGTAAAGTGGGTGATGTTATCCCCTTTATCATTGGCCTTAACAATAATTTGTTTATTTTATCCACGTTCTTTTTAATGCTCTTCTCCCTCATTTCATTCTATTGTCCCATTATATTTCACCTGGAAGAATACTTAAATATTTGTATATAAACTCAAGGCAAGGACTGTCTATACCTTCATATTTTAAATTAAACTGTATTAAATATTCCTCAACTGTTCTTTATTCTTCCAACAGTTCTTCCAAAATGTGTAATATTATCACATCTTTATTTTTTTTTATAATCAAGGATAACTAAACTTTTCTTTTTTGATGAAACTTTTGAAACATAATCCTCAGAGTGAGGAGCTATTCTAAGATAGTTCAAACTCAGCATCTGTAATCCCCAGGAGCCATTTAAAGACCATTTTAATACTAAATACACCAAAAATAAACATTTTAGTTTTGGCTTTACTTTTGACTACAATGCATTTTTGCCAAAATGGTAAAAAAAAAATCCTAAATCTCATTTTACCCAAAATTTCAAAGAACTGGAAACCCCAAATTTCTGGTGGAAATATCATGGGGCCGCACAAAGCTTATATATTGTCTTAAAGCGGGAGTCCGCCGTTTTTTTTTTTTTTTTTAAAGCCAGCAGCTACAAATACTGCAGCTGCTGACTTTTAAAATAATGACACTTACCCGCCCAGCGCGCCCGCGATGTTGTCACCCGAAGCCGATCTCTCGATCGTCTCTTGGGTGCTGCCGCCGCCATCTTGGGTATGGGAATCAGGAAGTGGAGCCTTGCGGCTTCATTTCCCGGTTCCCTACTGCGCGTGCGCGAGTCGCGCTGCGCATTAAGGATGGTCCCCGCTGTCTCTGGGATCCATGTGTTTCCCAGCAGGCAGCGGGGGACCTTCGGAAAGGCGCGTAGATTCTGCGGAAAGGGGTGTTCCTTTCTGCAGAATCTACGCCAGAAGTGGGTGCAGATACCTGTACTGTACAGGTACCTGCACCCCCCTCCACCCTGAAAGGTGCCAATTGTGGCGCCGGAGGGGGGGAGGGTTCCAATGAGCGGAAGCTCCACTTTAGGGTGGACCTCCGCTTTAACCTTGGAAAAACAGGAGTCATTCAATTAAGCATTGCCTGTTTTACTTATTTATTATGATCATGCTTTTTTTAGGAACAATTTTCCTCCTTTGTTTTTTGCTTTTATTGTTGCCTTATGTATTACATATCAAAACATATTGCTGTCATGTTCTTGTATGTTACATTTTGTTCAATAAAAGCTTTGTGAAACCTCAAGTGTTTCTGAGGAAACATAACCTGCATCTAGCTGATTGATGTGTTCAAGAAATTCAAAGTGATACAGCTTAAGTTTTTACATTTCCATGGAATTCACTATAATGAATGACAGTTTGAAAGTTACTGTATGACTGATAGGCTGCTTGGAGTTATAGGAAACCTGCACTGTAATACAATTATGGAGTATGGAGGCCACCATGGAAGACCTGCTTCTGAAAGTGCACCTACTACTTCTCTGCACCCTGTATGGTACTTTTACTTCTGACCCCCTACACTCTGTATGTTACACACTTCCGACCCCTGCACCCTGTATGGTACTTTTACTTCTGACCCTACATTCTGTATGTTACACGCTTTTAAGCCCTGCAATCTGCACGAGTATGGCAACTGGGCGTGCACATCAAGCAAGAGTAAGGAGATACATTGCAGAGGAGTGGGGCACAGTTTGGCATTTCTGTCCTTGGCGCTGGATGAACTTTTCCCCAGCACTGAACATCTTGCAACTGAATTGGGTTTGGCATGGAGAAGTAGTCAAAAATTTCAGCTGAGTTGATGTCAAAGACTGATGGGTTGTTATGCAGGTCAAGAAGGGGGGGATCCAGCTTTAGTAGCCAAGGGAGTACTTACGTTTTCCATAGTACATCATTATATCTATTGACATCCTTGATGAGTAAATTATTGAAAAAGGCAAATTTCTCCTGTTCTTGTGTTCCTATTTAAGTATATTATCTTATGTGTAGGTACTGTTTAAATAAAGATCTAATCTTGCCTGTTCAAATAAGTTGAAAAAGTCAACAATTTCTACATGGTGTACTTAAAATATATGTAAATCATCACATTGCAAACCATCACCAATCAATTTAAAATATAAATGAAAGGCAAACATTTTTGTACAGCTATAAAACATTTTTTATAAATATCCTTTTTCCCTTTTTTTATAAGTGATCACATACCCTCTGTTATCAGCTGCATAGAGAGGTAGGGGAGGAGGCACAGCGTTACATTGCTCTTCCCAGTGACTGGCTGTGTGGGGGGCAGGGTCAGCAGAAGTCTGATCATTGGAAGAGAGAAGCACAGCCAGTAAACTAACCAGGCTGTGCTCTCATGCTTAGTGTGGTCAGTTTTTAATAGGAAAGCAGGGGGACTAGCATGAACATCAGGGATTTCACACAAAAGAAGCAATACAAGTAGGGCAGGATACCTTTTCATGCAAGTACATAGTACAGCAGGCACATATCATGAATAAGAAATGGTGGGTTTACATATTCTTTAATGATTCACATGACTGTATATCTGGTGGGTGCCAATCAGTTGTTGGATGGTAGGTTCTTTTACACAAAGTTCGATGCTATTATAAACTGTTCTTAGGTGAAAGTGAATCTTGGAAAATCTTTCTTTTTTTTATTTTTTTTTATTTGAGGTGTGCTGTGTATTATTTGATTATTATTAGTATTATTATTATTAGGAAAGGCGTTGTTTTTAAATTATTTAATATAGAAATTTAGAAATATAGAAAAAAAATCACCAAAGAGATTCACCCTATTTTTACTGATGACCATGGTCTCTAGGACAAAGAGGTACAGGGAACCTAAATTCAATTGTCATCAGAACAGGAAATGAGGTGAAAACTATTAAGTTGACATTTGTCCAAGAGAGCTGAGTCTCTGAGACAGGGCAGAAACACTATCACCACCAAAATTCAGATACAGGTTCCAATCATTTATTTTCCAGAATAAATAAAAAACTCATCATTACCTCTTATTAGTGTCCATAGGAGTCCTTTTAATTCTCCCATTTAGAGGAGTGTATGCTTCCATGGTTCAGAGAAGCAGGATCTTCCATTCTATGGATAGCGTAGGACCCACTGATATTGGGGTACTTTGATGTAGTAGTGGGCTTAGCACTATATGGCCATATGGTTTAACTAAATCCCCATATTTTCTGAATATGCTCAGGTGTTTTTAAATAGCCTTGCAGGAGTTAAATGTAATTTTTGTAAGTTGTGCTCTGTAATCTTTTTTTCTGTTTGTATGGTCTTATGGCTTCACCATCTTTTATGCATTTTTTAGGGTGTGCCCCCCAAATCTTTGTTTGTCTAGGGCAGAAACACTATCACCACCAAAAAAATTCTGATACAGTTTCCAATCATTTATTTTCCAAAAGAAATAAAAAAATGATTTTGGATAAACTTCAAGACAATGCAATTGGTCAAAAGGAGTTTTGCAAAAATGGCTTTGGTGAACACATCAGAATTTGAAGAGGAAGAACCGACTATAGACCAATGGTTCTCCTTTTTCTTCTTGCAGGTGATTATCACTTGAAAGAAAAAAATAAAAGAAGATCAATGTTATTTAAAGTTATGTAAACTGACGTAAAGGAACCCTGTACTGAGAAAATATGTAGGCTACCATTGCTGACCTCTCCTTCTGAAAAGGTTAGCTGCCTTCTTGTCATGTGGATTTACATAGTAAAACAGTAGGGCAGCACTCCAGTGTTAAAGTAAAAAAGAAATTGTATAACAATAGTCCATAAAGAAACAGAATAAGGCTCAGTTCACACAGGGGCAACCCGACTTACAGCACGACTTTGCAAAGCGATTTGGAGGCGACTTCAGTGCGAGTTCAGCGTGACTTTGCGCAACTTACAACGCGATTTGCCTCCAGGATAGACGACTTTGGCTGTGGCCAATCACAGAATAATCAGCTGTGTGGGAGGAGGGGGGGGGGGGGTTGCCTGGGTAAACGTGGGAAATACCTGGGTAAATTATTTTCTTCTTCCTGTAAAGTCGCTTCAATATAGATAGTGATCCGACTTGGAGGCAACTTCCATTGAAATCTATGGGTACAAGTTGCCTAGAAGTCACCTTGAAGTAGTACAGGAACCTTTTCTGAAGTCGGAGAAACTTCAGTAGTGTACATTAAGACGGCTCTCTTTCACTTCAATGGAATTTCTTATGTCCAGCGACTTGGGGCAACTTGAAGTCTGGCCAGTCGGATTCCAAGTTGCTGTAGTGTGAACCGACACTAAGTGATCCAAAAAGTCCCAAATGAAGCTTCAGTGATCCCACAGCCGTGATGGATTTGGGAATCTCAAAGAAAGCCAGGTGACACCCTTCACTTTCATGCCCTGCTTACCGGAAGGACTGTGACCCCCCTGATAAGAGTGGTCAACATACGCTCTTTAAACATAGACAATCCCACATCCCACAGGCAGGAGGGTCCCTTTCAGGGTGGTGATCCAGGAACTCCAGCACTCAAGCCGTGGTACAGGCATACACCCGTTCCAATTAAAATTATTGAAGCCCTTAATAGGGCTACTCAAAAAAGTGATTCAAATACAGGCTCATCTGTAATAACAGGATCCCCGCATCTGAAATGACCTTCACCAGCAGCACTGGAAGTGGGCAGATGGCAGCTTCTGTGCTGTGATGGAGGGCCCACTGGAGACTGTATGGAGGCGGTGGAGCACATCATGAAGTACAGTGCTAAGGAAACTGCAGAGGGTGTGATGACGTCACAGGGTCCAGAATGCTTTACGATGCATTTCGGAGCATGTGCCGCCATGCCATATCAGGGCATGCGCGCTCCTTTTTCAAACGTGGATATTTTTATTAAGGGATGCAATACAATTTAACTGGTCCTACTACACTTAGAGGCGCATGTCATCTTTTCTGCTTCTTCCCTATCACAGAGTCTGCAACAGCTCTTGGAACAGCCTGCCCTGGAGTGTACCTGCACTGCTGCCCTTTGCGCCTGCCATTATCCCTTTGTGATAAGTTGGAGATGCAAATGGAGTTTAAAGTGGATTTTAACATTAAATTCCTCACATGTCACACTATGCAGCCATGATGTCATTTTTTTTTTAGAAAGCAGTTCTTGAGCTCCATTCCAGTGACTTTGCCTGGGCAGAAATAATATTATTAGTCTGCTGCAGGCAGGAGGAAGCATTTCCTCAGTCTCCTGTTGCCCAGTGATCAGATTGTAACTTTGTAGCAAATCACAAAGGGAGAGACAGCAGCAGGGACTAATTTGTAGCAGACATTTTTGAACATGGTACTAGAGATGTGCTTAATTTAGGTTGGAACCCAATATCAGGACTCGGGTGTGAACCTACAACCTCTGCTATGTCTGGCGACATCTCTTATTGCTGAGCCACATAGGATGCTGGATAGCTCCCTGGCCAATTCCTTGAATGAAGCAAAAAAGAGGAAAAGCGCCTCTAAGTGTAGTAGGACCAGTAAAACATATTAAACCCCTAAATAGGGCTACTCACACAACTGACTAGTTTGTCATTTGGCCCATGCATGTGGTCCGCCTGTAGCGCTGGGGAACATGCCTCAGTTGCCCAGGAGCTGGTAGAGGAGGTCTGCTGGTGTTGTGCTGTAGCAGGGGAGCACACTGTGAACTGCGGCATTGTACGAGGTGATGTCATAGGATTCAAGATGCTTTGCGATGCATTTTGGACCATGTGCCATGCCATGTCAAAGCATGCGTGCTCCGTTCTCAATTTCTTTGAATGATCCTGCCTTGAACCTTGTTTCTCTTGAACTTTGAACTCTTTGCTCATCCCACAAACCTCCTATTTTAGCCATGCCTTTGCACTTCCTGTTTGTCAGATTATTGTGCTCTCTCCAGCCAATATCTCGCTCTCCTGCTGCCATCCGTATCTTCGGTACCACTCGTTACTGACCTTTGGCTTGTTCCTCGACTACATTTCTGCCTAATCCCAACCTGTAACCACGTGTACCTGACCTTTGACGTGTTTACTGACTACGCTTCTGCTTGATCCCAAACTGCTATATATGCTACTAGACCCCGGGATGCTCTCCTCCTGGTGGGGCGAACCTGAGGACTGTGACCTGGTACTAGCATGCAGCAAATCCCATAGCCACCATCAGGAGCTCTGGGGAATACCCTGTTAGTGCTTAGCCTCCCCACCTCAGATGAGCCTGCATCATCTTAAAGGATGAACTGCTGCTGCACTTACCCAACTGGTCGATGGGACTCCGAGCCCGACCCCGGACTGTGACACCCATATTCGCCTGAACCCATAAGAAACCTGCCCAAGCCAACTCAATCAGTTGAAGTCATGGTATTCCTTGCCCTGCAGCAAGACATTACTGGCCTAATATAACCCTATGGCCATATTATCATCATTGAACTAACATCAAATGGTAGGTGGTAAAGGGCCACTGGACATGGATTTTTACATTTCAAAATGTGGACAAAGTCATTACTTGAGCCAAATTGGCCTGTACTTGGTTCATCACAAAGACGAGGATCCCCAAGATGGAAAAGTTGATAAATCCAAGACAAGTGTAATAGGTCCAAGAGAGAGACAAATTAAAACATTTCAAAGTCCAAAATCTTTATTGTTCAACTGATAAGAAGAAAAGCACACCCAACGCATTTTGGGGGCCACACAACCCCCCTTCATCAGTGCTGAGTGGAAAGGCAGGAAGTTGAATGGGCTCAACAATACATAAGCAGACTGATCTACAGGCAGATGATTTTATAGACAGCCGTCAATGCTGGTATTCACAATAAAGGTAGCAAGGCTCCTGCCAGTTCACTGAGCCCTAATGAAGGGCGATGTTATGACTCCTGTAACTTGTTGGCTGTCCTATGCACTGCTTGTTTTTACCAGTTTAACCATAAAGACTTTGGACTCTTAAGGATTTTTCATTTGGCACTCTTTTTGACCAATTACAATTGACCTATTATGGCTATGTGACCCTATTAGATAGACATGTGCAGAATGAAAATAGTTTTGATTTGTTATTTATATAAATTTGTTTCATTAAATTTGTTTAATTTGTTTTCAGAATCAGTTTTGTTTATTCAAATTCAAACCAATTAGAATTTTTCTAATTCCATTCAAAATCAAATTTATTCTATTAGAAATTTCAATTTCGGAAAACGGTTATATTGTTATATTCTTTCTGTCTACTCTATTCTTTTCTATTGTTTATTCTATTCTATTATATTCTTTTCTATTTTATTATTTTATTTTCTAGTCTTATCTATTCAGTTTTTTTATGATCAAATTCTAATTTATTCTATTCAAAATTAGAATTTCGGAAGATGGCTATAGTCTTTCTATTCTATTCTGTTGTTTTTTTTTTCTATTCTATTCTATTCTATTCTATTCTTTTCTTTTCTATTCTAGTCAATTCTATTCTTTTATTTTATACTGTAATCTATTATTTTCTATTCTATTCAAATTTAAATTTATTTTATTTGAATATTGGGAAATGGTTCTATTCTTTCTATTTATTCTATTCTATTTTTTATTCTATTCTTTTCTATTGTATTCTATTTCTTTTTTATTATATTCTATTCCTTTCTATTTTATTCCTTTATTTTCTATTCTATTTTATTCTCTTTAGAAATTTGAATTTGATGCGAAAACTATTCAAAGTTAGTCTGAAATTTTGATTCATTATTAAATTCATCGGTATTGTAATGTAATGAAAAATTTGTCTGAATTTCTATTCGGAATGAACCAAACTGCACAAGTCTACTATCGGGTCCATAGGTGAGGAACATCCCTGGGTACATACAGCTGCAGAGTGGGAAATGCCACTGATTAGGCCGGCACTGACAGTTCCGCTCTGGATTTGGCTGAATATTGCTTTGGACTGAACCCAATCAGCACCAGAATTACATGATTGTATCTCAGTCCAGGTGGTAGGAGCAGGCCTGTCCTTTTGGGAAGAAAAACAGATGAAGGCACAGTCAGGGGGAGTACTGTGATTTCTGTGGGAGGTAATAAATACTTATGTAGCGGATGACATTTTGGACAAAATGTCATACGCATGTAAATTTAGTTTGTGCCTCAGAACAGTAGGGGTTCTGAGGGTTAATTAAGTAGGTTGGCCTTGACATCAGTCTGGCCGGGCTGTGTTGGGAGTTCTGCCTGGTCATGTGAGCAGTGAGGTGCACATGACAGGCCAGAACCAGGCCTGGTTTGACGTTTTGAGTATCAACCTTCTCTGAACCAATCAGTGGGAGTGCTGGACCCCGCTGGGGAGTCTGGGAAGGGGTACTTAAGATGTGGGGTCCATGTGTTGAGAGGAGAGGAGTTTGTGAGGCCTGTGTGGTCTGTTCTGGTTCCAGGACTGGGGTAGCCCTCTGAGGGCTCCCGGTCACGGGGTGTTCAACATCCCGCAACATGTTCCTGATAGAGGCCCCTAATAGACCCACCTGGTCTGGGGTAGGATCCGTCTGTTCCCGAGTCTCAGAACCTGCTGGTCCGGGGCACAGTAACTGAGGGAGGATTCAAGGTGTCCGGGTGTGCTCTCGGCTTGAAGAGGCACCACAGCTCGTGGACTCTTCGGAGGAGGGCCAACAAGTGGCATCCTGGGAAGTGCCTGGTTACTGAGTTGGGAAGGACATTGACGAATTCACGTTTTCTGGTACCATTGAGGAGAAAGAGAATGTTCCAGGTACTGAGAAAGGAATTTCTGTTCACCCTTGGTTGCAACTTGTACACGTTCATAGGATTGCTTCAAGTTTTGAGGCAATGTGCTGACTGCCATGATCTCTGGCTAGAGATCTGTTCAGCCTTGAAGTGCCCAGCTGCGAGTGGCTACTCTCTGGGTGGAAATAGAGACTTTGCTAGACCTGCAGTTCAAGGTGCCTGAGTTCTTCATCCGTGCCCTCTGTTCCCACAAGAGACTGTGTTATTGGATGTTATTACTGCAAAATAAAACCTTTTAAAAGGACTTTATTTGTGTCAGCGTTATAGTCGTTGGGTATCAACCCTGGGAACCCCTAGACGTGGAAGAGCAGGCCAAGAGGAGGTAACTGATAAGCCCAATAAGTCAAGGCCACCCTGCAAGGGTTGTGGCAGCTACACTTAGAAGTGATGACAGGCTGTTGGTGGAAAATCTGACCGTTTGTACTCTCCATCGGACAATTGTTGGGCAACTTTCCATGGACAAATGTTGGATGGCAGGTTTATAAATCGAAAAATGTCTGTTGTCAGATTTTCCAAGCGTATGTACACTAGTCCTTCAGACAAAAGTCCAAAGTACAAACGCGCATGCTCGGAAGCAAGGATGAGCCGGAAGCGGTCGGTCTTGTAAACTAGCGTTCGCAATGGAGAATTAACATTCGTGACACGGCAAATTATGAAATCTCGAAATGCAGCGCACAATTCTCTTCTTCTGTAATGGGATAATAATGAAGCTGCTATGCTGGTGATACTGATGGAGTAAACAAATTTTCAAAGGCTTTTTTTTTCTAGTGATATCAAAAATAATTTATTACTAACCAGATCTCGGAAGCAGGCAAGTTCCATGTTAGCTGTGGGTATCTGAAATCCTCCTGTCTTCATTTTCAGGCTTTTCATTCAGCTCACTATCCAGCAGGCAGGTTCCAATATCGCACCTGCGTGGTGAAGCCACTGAGTTTTCTCTCTTCCCGACAGGTTGCCATAGCAATGGCGGCGGCCGTCCTAGCCCCACCCACTGCCTTGCAAGCCAACCCCCTCCCGATCAGCTCTCCCATCTACCAACAAAGCTGGTATCGTTTTGAAGGCCATCCCAGCCCCACGCACTGCCCTGTAAACCATGCCCTTCCCACTCAGCCCTCGCTGCCACAAACACAGCTGGTATAGGTTTGAAGGCGGTCCTAGCCCCACCCACAAAAAAAGTGGCGAAATAACACAAGGTTTCATCACTAGGTGATTCGCAAGGACTCCTGGGATACATGACGCTGCTATCCCAGGAGCCCTTGCAAATCGCCTAGTGATGTAATTACCTAGGCGATGGGTTGTCGGAAGTGGTTCTGAAATAGGCGTTTCCACACACAAAAAAAAGAACTTCCATTGGGAAAAGCATGCTCAAGGGGGATACCATAGAAAGTAAGTATAAAAAATGGGTAGAACTCCGCTTTAACCAAAAAGTGCATTCTATGCATCCAAGAATATAGAAAATATAATAAATCAAATCATTATTATTCAACCAAAAAATAAAATAAAAGCCTCATGCATGTGTCCTGCTTCTTAATATAGGGGGTCACCAATGCCAAGAGTTCGTGAAAGCAGGGGTCCGTCATCCAGAGATAATTCCAAAAATCATCTTGATTATTCTCTTGGAGCTCCCGCAGCAAAGGCATATGACATAATTGGTCACGATTAATAGAGCAACCAATTTTTGGTCCAAGAAATCCTCCGCCTCCTGTTCCTGGACTGGACTTGGGTCAAAGCAATAACTCCAAGGCCAATAATAAATAACACGTTATCTCCTCAGATTCCGCAACATGGCTGGTTGATGAACGGCCGTTCAGAAACGAACTGAAAAGCGTGAAATGAAAAGTGCAAATTAACACTCACCAAACTTCTACTAACACGAAATTAGCAGAAGGAGCCCAAAGGGTGGCACATGACAATTGAACTTCCTCTTTGTAGTCTCATAGTATGTCCAGTAAGTCACTACGTTTGTTTTTGTTGGCCGACAATTCCGTGATGTTTGTATGCAAGACAAGTTCCTGGCCAACGCCCTTCGGATAAAAGTCTGACGTTTTGTCTGCGGGAAATCCGATCGTGAGTACGAGGCTTTACACTGACACATTACTTAGAATGTGCGCACTTAATAAAAGAATAAATTCTGATGCTAGGTCCAATTTTAATTGAGAAAATAGACTTTTTTTGGTTCAATTACACAAAATGATGTTGAAAATAATTCACAAATGACAGCCTGTACTTTCAGAACGCATTTAATTCTCTTTTACAGATTTCCTGAGTTGATCTCCAACATATTTCAGATACACCTATAATAAAGAAAGGTTGTGTCAGCTCCTTGCTCATAATGAGAAATCCAGGGGTGAACCTTTTTTTTTCCTTTTTTTTTTCTATGTTCCAGAATCAGCGACGTTGGATCGCCATGTACAGCGCAGTAAATTATATTGTGGAACCCGCGTCCGATTGATTTTTTTTTTCCTCCTGCCATCTTACCAATGTTGTTTTTCTCCCCTCCCGCCACTGAACTTGTATGAACCTGACCTCGCCTGTCCATAGCAGCTTGGCATAGGCACCAGGGCGAGTCATGTGTCGCGGTAATCATACCATATACTTTCAGACAATTACAGCCTAAGTTAGCAGACAGAAGAATGCATTATATACAATGGTATGAGAGTCAGCCGGTGCTGGGGGAGGAATAAGCACATTTCATTTGACACACATTTATTTTCCAGAGTTGGAAATGCGATTTCAAAAAGTGTCCTCTTAAAAGGAAACACTTTTTTTTTTTTGTTTTAAAGGCTAAGATTGCATGTAAGAGCTTGGTGATCCAATGGCAGTGAAATCATATGTCCAGCATTGTAGTGAGTGTACTTTGCTTAAAGGGTAACTCTGCTTTCCTTGGGGGGGGGGGAGAGAAATAGCAAATAAAGAAAAAATAATATAGCGTATACAATTGTGACACAAGTCATCTTGTACTTGAATGTTATTTAAAATGACCTTTCCTTTTGAATCTGCAGCTCTGTAATTTTCTGAAAATGCAATATGGCTACCTGGAGGTGTTCTGTACACAGAATGTGTACTGACCACTCCCAGAAACATAATTTCCTGCTTGTGTGATTGGCTCACAGATTTTTCCAGAAGTCTGCACTAAGATTCAAGTCAGATTTCAGGCATCCCATGGGAAATAAAAATGTAATTTTTGTTGAGATACTCCCAAAAGGAAATCACGTCTAAAGGGATGCAGACCCTGCAGATTTCCTCTTTAGCGCTCTGCAGCTGCTGCAGCTGATTGATGATTATGAAACCACTCCCATTAGACCCACTCAGCACAGGGGTACAGAGGAACAAATGGGGATTGCTTCAGAATATATAACAAAAGGTATGAATCAGCAACAAAGGTTGTTATAATCCTTGCAATGCACATAGATCACCCAGAGGGGACGTTTTTTTTCCTCAACAAAAATGGAGTTACGCTTTAAGGTGGTTGTAAACCCTTTTATACCCCATGAAGTGACTATCCTCGGGTTATACGCAGAGATGAAACAAATCGTCCTACATAGGTTGTACCTGTTCTCTTGTCTTCGCTTCTCTATACCCATTCAAATCCAGAATTTATAAAGCTTGTCTGAGCTTTCAGAAAGCATGGGGAGGAGATCTGAAGTTACACACCGCAGAGCTCAGTGAGGAGAATTCTTAGAATTGATTGGAGGGAAGAGACACCCCCCCCCCCCCCTTTCACACAGAACAAAGGTAAATTATGTTATGCATAAATGTTATGTTAAGGCAGCCCATTGAAAGTAATGGGCTGTCAACAGACCTTAAAGTGCTTAAAGATGCACATGCATATAAATTGCTATGTAATTAAGTTGATATAACATATTCGTGATATATATTATATATGATACTTAGCTGTAATTTAGTTGATGTATATATGATTTTGTGTTTCTGTTTTTTATGTTAGAAGGCTTGTACTTCCAAACCAGACAGCTCCCCCTGAAGAAGCCTGATACATGGGGGAAACATGTTGGGAAATCCACCTTACAGTGCTGTCCTGTCAATTCTGTGATATATTGCACACGTCAATTGTTCTGTTTTTAAAGAAACATTTTTTGTTTTGTTTTTCAAAATAAAAAATAAATATTTTTAAATTATATATTTGATATTATTCTTGCACCTAAAAAATCCCAAACATCTTCCTCGTTCATCTACTTAATCTAGGGATGTGGTGCTAAAACAAGGTTGATGTCTCCATGATCAAAAAACTTGTCTTAATGTGCTTAACCGATTGCCACCAAATCACATACCTGTACGTCATTTGGCTTCAAGCGGCTGTACCAGAGTGATGCCCGCAGCTGCAGGCTTCATCCCGGTACTGTTTTTTTGAGCTGACAGTTGGCTTTCTTGTAAAAACAACCGATGCGGATAAGCAGCCATTCGGCTGTTATCATAAGCAGTGGGAGGGAACATCCCTACCTTCCCGCTGATCGCCTGGGCTCTCCCGTCCGACCGGGTGACCCAAGTGACCACCCGACACCCAAACAAAGCCGGAATCAACTTTGATCTCGGATATGGTAACCCAGAAGTGACGTCATGACATAACTTCCAGTTTACTTGAGAGTTAACTGTGCCATTTAAAAAAATAAAAAAAGTATTAAAAAACGCCAATATGGGTGTTTTGAATACTTTCAAGAGCAGAAGAGGGTTTGGGGTTTCTAAGTAATTTTCCAGCAAAAAATTTCCAGCAATAATACTGATTTTAACTTGTAAGCAACAAATGTCAGATAAAGGCATGGTCTTCAAGTGGTTAACCACTTCCCACCCGGCCAATGCACATATACGGCCGGGTGGGAGCCGTCTACTCCTGATAGGACGTTCAGGAACGTACATCAGGAGGAGCGGGATCGTGCGCGCGCCCGCGCAGCGGCGCGATCCCGATGCGCCCGTGTCACCCGGACACGGCGCATCTCAGATCGGCAGGAGGGCTCTGTGATTGGCCCTCCTGATCACATGACGGCCGTGTCCAATCACGGCCGCCATGTGATGTAAACAAACAGCCGGTTGCTAGGCAATCGGCTCCTCCTCTCCTCACACAGAAGTCGTCGCTGAGGAGAGGAGAGCAGATCGCTGCAGCCGGCTGATGATCAGTGAGTATGAGCTGTTTTTTACAGCTTTTTACTCACTGATCACTAGTCTAGTGTACACACAAATCACCACACAGTAAACACACCACACAGTATAAACACAATGTCCCCACACATGTCCCCAAAACATACATGTCCCCAAATAATAAAAACACATGTCACTAATAATAAAAACATGTCCCCCACATATGTCCCACTAAAATCACATGTCCCAATGATTATCTGCACACATATGTACGTGATCACCTGCACACATATGTACATGATCATTTGCGTACATATGTCCGTGATCACACAAACCAATTATTATACACTTAACGGAATTTTTTTTACCAAAACATGTAGCAGAATACATTTTGGCTTAAATTTATGACAAAATTTGATTTTATTGGATTTCTTTTAAAATAGAAAAAGAAAATATTGTTTTTTTTCCCAAATTTCCGCTTTTTTGCGCTTATATCGCAAAAAATAAAAAACAGAGTCGTGAATAAATACCACCAAAATAAAGCTCTATTTGTGCGAACAAAATGATAAAAATTTAATTTGGGTACAGTGTAGCATGACTGCGCAATTGTCACTGAAAGCGCTAGAGCGCTGAAAGCTGAAAATTGGGCTGGGAAGGAAGGGGGCGAAAGTGCCCTGTATTGTAGTGGTTAAAAAAGTACATGACCCATTTGTTTTTTCACAACACCCCACAGTGCAACGCCCCACAATGCCTTTCAGCACACTACAATTTGAGTTGCACGCCAGTGCACAAGAACAACCATCCTCAACCAAGTTTCTGTGGAATTGTAAGGTTCCTCATGAGGTTACTAGGGGTTCCTTGAGCTGTGGCTGGTTGACTTGCCCTCTAATTGTGCCTGAATAGTTCCAGAACCAATTACACTAGGCAAAACCGGCAGCAAAATCAATGCAGTCGCATTGTTCTAGTTTTTCTCAACCTTTTTACCCCAGAGGAACCCTTAAAAGAATTTTTGAGGTTTTCGGGGAATCCTTACTAAAACCAATTCATCAGAGGTCAATGGCTCTAGTTTGAAAAAAATGCAGATTTTTACATGTACAGTATGTGAGAAGTGTCAAAATTGGCTTGGGCAGGAAGAGGTTAAATCCCAACACTTAGTTGCATAGTTACATAGTAGGTGAGGTTGAAAAAAGACACAAGTCCATCAAGTCCAACCTATGTGTGTGATTATATGTCAGTATTACATTGTATATCCCTGTATGTTGTGGTCGTTCAGGTGCTTATCTAATAGTTTCTTGAAACTATCAATGCCCCTCGCTGAGACCACCGCCTGTGGAAGGCAATTCCACATCCTTGCTGCTCTTACAGTAAAGAACCCTCTATGTAGTTTAAGGTTAAACCTCTTTTCTTCTAATTTTAATGAGTGGCCACGAGTCTTGTTAAACTCCATTTTGCCAAAAAGTTTTATCCTTATTGTGGGGTCACCAGTACGGTATTTGTATGCCATTGCTGAGTCTCATCTACTAGGGCCCCCAGGTCCTTTTCCTTCCTAGATTCCCCCAGAGGTTCTCCCCCCAGTGTATAGATTGCATTCCTATTTTTGCCACCCAAATGTATTATTTTACATTTTTCTACATTGAACCACATTTGCCATGTAGTTGCCCACCCCATTAATTTGTTCAGATCTTTTTGCAAGGTTTCCATACCCTGCGGAGAAGTTATTGACCTGCTTAACTTAGCATTGTTCACAAATACAGAGATTGAACTGTTTATCCCATCCTCCAGGTCGTTTATGAACAAATGAAATAGGATTGGTCCCAGCACAGATCTCTGGGGGACCCCACTACCCACCCCTGACCATTCAGAGTACTCCCCATTTATCACCACCCTCTGAACTCGCCCTTGTAGTCAGTTTTCAATCCATGTACTCACCCTATGGTCCATGCCAATGGACCTTATTTTGTACAGTAAACATTTATGGGGAACTGTGTCAAATGCTTTTGCAAAATCCAGATACACCATGTCTACGGGCCTTCCTTTATCTAGCTGGAAACTCACCTCCTCATAGAAGGTTAGTAGATTGGTTTGGCAAGAACGATTCTTCATGAATCCATGCCGATTGCTGCTAATGATACCGTTCTCATTACTAAAATCTTATATATAGTCCCTAATCATCCCCTCCAAGAGCTTACATACTATTCATGCTAGGCTAACTGGTCTGTAATTCCCAGGGAGGTATTTTGGGCCCTTTTTAAATATTGGTGCTACATTGGCTTTTCTCCAATCAGCTGGTACAATTCCAGTCAGTAGACTGTCAGTAAAAATTAGGAACAATGGTCTGGCAATTACTTGACTGAGTTCCTTAAGTACCCTCGGGTGAAAGCCATCTGGTTCCCGGAGATATATTAATGTTAAGTTTCCCAAGTCTAATTTTAATTCTGTCCTCTGTTAACCATGGAGGTGCTTCCTGTGATGTGTCATGAGGATAAACACTGCAGTTTTGGTTACTGAAGCCCCCTGATTCCCTCGTGAAGACTGAGGAGAAGAATAAATTCAATACCTTCGCCATCTCCCCATCCTTTGTAACCAGATGTCCTTCCTCATTCTTTATGGGGCCAATATGGCCTGTCCTCCCTTTTCTACTATTTACATACTTAAAGAATTTCTTGGGATTTTTTTTTGCTCTTCTCCGCTATGTGTCTTTCATGTTCTATCTTAGCCATCTTTATTGCACCCTTACATTTCTTGTTGCATTCTTTATAAAATCTGAATGCTGATGATGATCCCTCAACCTTAAAGGCCTTCTCCTTTGCTTTTATATGCATTTTTACATTGGAGTTAAGCCATCCAGGACTTTTGTTCGCTCTTTTAAATTTATTACCCAATGGGATGCATTGGTTAATGCCCTTATTTAATATGCTCTTAAAGCAAACCCATCTCTCCTCTGCGTTCCTTGTTCCTACGATTTTATTCCTTCTAATACGGTTCGTGGTTTAGGGAAGTTGGCACTTTTGTAATTGAGTGTCTTTGTATTCCCCTTATGTTTCCTATTTGTGTGATTTATACAGAAGCCAATTGACCTGTGATCGCTGTTCCCTAAATTGCCCTGTATTTCCACATCCGTGATCAGGTCTGTATTGTTGGTAATCAGTAGATCCAGTAAAGCTTTATTTCTAGTTGGTGCGTCTACCATGTGACCCATAGAATTGTCCAGCAAGACATTTAGGAACTGGCGAGCCTTAGATGAATGAATGGTTCCCTCCGTCCAGTCTATGTCTGGATAATTAAAATCCCCCATTATGATAACACTTCCCATCCTTGCTGCTAATCCAAATTGTGATAGCAGATCAGTCTCCCCTTCCTCCCTCAGGTTAGCCTCATCTCTTTGGAGCTCTACCCATAAGGATTCCACCTCCTCCCTAGCTCCTTTAGTGATGTCATCTCTCACATTCACTTGTACATTATTCTTGATATATAGGCATACCCTTTATTACCCTCTCTATCCTTGCGATAAAGGGTATACCCTTGAATGTTTGCCAGCCAATCATGAGAGCTGTTGAACCAGGTCTCTGAAATTCCCACAAAATCCAAATCCTCCTCGTACAATAGTATCTCTAGTTCACCCATCTTGTCCGCCAGGCTCCTGGCATTGGTGAACATGCCATGTAGTTTAGACCAGTCGCATATTATCCTCTTATTGGGTGTTCTGAGATTGCAACTATGCGAGATTAGTAATATTAGTATTTCACTTACCGTAGGGTTGCACCTACAGTACATTGCAAGGGTTGGTTCCCTTTTTAGGTATAGGGGAATAAAAAAAGAAGACTTTGTTACCCCATTCTTCACTCTTGTCTGCTGCTTGACCGGACCCTACAGCCTCTTCTCCTCTATGCTGTAATGGTCTCAACCTTTTCCACACAGAACCCTCAAAAAAAATCTGGTCTCAGGGAACCCCTGCTAAAATTACTATATCTGCAAGTCATGCTACATTAGTGTGATGGTCATTAGGAAAATGCTCCTTACACTCGTGGTCATTGGGAAGAATTTTCCCTCTTCAACTAGCTAAAAAGATTATTGGTTTCACTGCAAACTTATCTGAGAGGCAGAAATTGGTAATTTCTTAAGGAACCCTTAGCAACCATTGAAGGAACCATAGGTTTCCACGGAACCCTGGTTGAGAAAGCCTAGTCTAAGGTCTTGAGATGATCAACACCAAAGCAGGGTCCTTAGCTTGTCAACCAGGGAAAGTCCACCTCTAAGGCCCCATTCACACCTCAAATCAAATCAATTATTCTCCATGGAGTTGGTTCACATCTCCACTACAAGTCGCCTGAAACAAAACACCTGAAGCTCCAAAAAGTTCTGAAGCTTTTATTGTAGCTCGAATCGGGAGGATTGGTACATTTATGAAGCATTTTTTTGTTCCATAGAAATGAAAGGAAAGCTTGATTTGAGTGTTTTGGAGCATTTTAATGCGTTGTGTCGCACAAATGTTTGAGAATTTATCTGTTCAAATGCAAAAAGAAAATGAAAATAAAATATAATAAATAAATAATACAAATAAAATATTTAATTAAAATAAATATGTAGGGCACTGTTGCGAACAAAGGCCGATAAACACAGGGTTGTTTTTGGTGTATGGGATTACACGATTCACGGAGTTTATACTTATTAGACATGTGCGGTTCGTTTCCTTTCGAATTAATATTCGGACAAATTTTTCATTATTCGGAGATTCGGATATATATCCGAATACCCGAATTACAATATAAACTACTTTTACCGAATGCTCCGAATAACATAATGAAATTCAGCTGAATTTCAGAAATTCGGACTGAAATTCAAATTGAATTTTACATTGAACGCTAGTCGAATTCTCACCACACATATTGCTAAAATCAAAGACGGTGTGTGTTATTAGAGTATAATTTCAAAATAATGCTGTTTTTGTTAATCTAAAGGTGATTTAAAGAGTCATTGTAATCATTTGATGAAGATTTTTCTTTTGTTTGTTCACTTTGCTGCATTTGAATCGAAAACAATATAACAGCTGTTTAGAAAATCTATCGATTTGATAGTTTCGAATTGAAAAAATCGGTAAATTCAAAGAAAATTTGAAAATTACGAATACGAATTCTGAAGATGAATTGAACAAATGAACCAAACTTAACTAAGCTATATAGATTAACGAATCAAGACGAAACAAAACAAATGTTTTTGTCATGCACATATAACTTTATGGACTGGCGCTGAAAGAAGGACTCACTAAGATATATTTATAAATATTTGTGTATATAATAGTTATTGTATTTTATTTTATCAATATTATTTTTATGATCACTGGTGTATTTTATATATTGATTAGTCTATGCACTTAACGTATTGAAGGAGAGCACTGCATCCTTGAAGGTAATACAAATAAAATTAATAAAAAAACACTAACCCCAACCCTTAACCTTAATAATAACCCCTCGGCCTAATCCTAAACCCTAACCCTAATTCTAATCCCTAACCCTAATCCAAAACCCTAACCTTAATATTAATCCCTAGCCCTAATCCTAAACCCTAACTCTAATTCTAACCCCTAAGCCCAATATTAAACCCTAACCCTTACCCTACACACTAATATTAACCCACTAACCCTAATCCAAAACCTTAGCCCTAATATTAACCCACTAACCTTAATCCAAAACCCTAACCATAATATTAACCCCTAGCCCTAATTCTAACCTCTAACCCTAATGTTAAACCCTAACCCTTAATCGTAACACTAATATTATCCCACTAACCCTAATCCAAAACCCTAACCCAAATATTAACCTCTAGCCCTAATGCTAAACCCTAACCCTAATTCTAACCCCTAACCCTAATATTAAACCCTAACCCTTAATCCTAACACTAATATTATCCCACTAACCCTAATCCAAAACCCTAACCCTAATATTAACCCCTAGCCCTAATGCTAAACCCTAACCCAAATCCAAACCCCTAACCCTAATATTAACCTCTAACCCTAACCCCTAACTTAACAAAATAAATAAATACATAAACAAGTAAATAAATAAATAATAATAAATAAATGAACTCATAAGTTTAACCTTTAAACCCTTAACCCCTTACCATAAAAAACTGAAAAATAATAATAATAAATGAATAGAAGCGGATGAAAAATATAGCAACAAATGATGAAACAGATGATATTTTCTTTCTAATGGCTAATTAAAAAATGGCAAACCTAGAAAATGCTTTGAAAATGCTGTATACTAACACTCAAAAAAATACCCGAAAAACTCTCAAAAACACAACACATAGGTGTGAATGCACCTTGATGTATGGGGGGGGGGGGGGGGGCACTATCTGCTTGGGGAGCGGATCATCAGAAGAGTCAAAATATTTCTCCTCTCTCCTAGACAAAAGGAGAAAATAACACTTACAGTGTGGGTGCGGCCCCAATGCAAGGGATCGTTTAAAATTTTCCCAGAGCTGTGCTTTAACACACCTTAACACATGCCATGGTACACGTTGGTACATGTGCAATAATGTACTGTAATGGGAATGCTTTAGCATGAATGGGCCCCAGCTCTTCCCAGCTCTACTAAAAATATGTTTTTTTTTGTCTGTTAGTGGGTTCCCTGATGGTGACAACAGTGAACCTTAACTGTTCAATGTACACCTGCACAGCCACCTCTCCATTGGGAGAATGGGTGAAAGGGTGACAACACAGGAGAAGATTTGGGAGACAGGGGATAGCTGGTTGTCACCCTATATATAACAGGAAGTGGTAGGATTATCAGGTATTTGGTTGACTTTGGCTGATCTTGAGGAGTGGGGTCTTCTGAAGCTTTAAACTCGAGTGTGCCTCACCCCTGTCAGGGGTCTTGCATATGGGGGGTCAGGGAAAAGGTCCTTCCTCTTTGGGAGGGGACCATGTGGTATACCCTGGTACACCTTTTTGGTACACTTTGATACCCACCAGACTGTGGGCTTCATCGAATATTTTTTTTATTTTGTAATTTTTAATTTTTTATGAAAGTTTCAGATTTCCAAAGATTGAAAATGACTTGAAATTACATGAAAGCAGTATTAAAGAATATGTTACCCCAACACTTCATATATTCCTGATATGTGCCTGCTGTACCATGTACTTGTATGAAAAAGTCTCTGGTTCTCTTTGTATTGCTTCCTTTGCGTGAAATCCCCAATGTTCTTGTCAGTCCCTCTGCTTTCCTATTAAAAACTGATCAGACTAAGCGTAAGAGCACAGCATGGTCAGTTTTCTAGCTATGCTGGGAACCCAGCCTGCTCCCCTTAAATGATCAGACTGTTCCTGATACACCATTTGCCCGCACAGCCGATCACTAAGAAGACCAGTGTGCTGCAGTTTCTTCTCCCCTAGCTCTTATGCAGCTAAGAACAGAGGGAATGTGATCATTTATAAAAAAGGGAACAAAGGTATTTATAATGTTTTTTTATTTATTTTTTATTTTATTTATTTTTTATTTACATTTTTATGTTTTTTTTTATATATTTTTATACTTAAATGTTTTGCCTTCCATTTATTTTTAATGTGATATTAAAGTCTTTTTTTATAACAAACATGCCATTTTTACCTGCCCTGTGCAATGGTTTTGCAAAGAGCAGCCCAAATCCTCCTCTTCTCAGATCTCCCTCCGGCTTTCCTGGCCCCTCCCCCTGTCCAGTGCCCTGAGAGCAAGCAGCTTGCAATGGGGGTACCCAAGCAGGCTCTGCAGATACATTTACATATAGAGCCGTGGCTTGGCCCCCACCCCTCTCTTTCCTCATTGGCTCACTGTCTGTGATTGACAGCAGCAGGAGCCTTTGGCTCTCGCTGCAGTCTCAGCCAATGAGGAGGGAGAGTCCCTGGAGAGCTGGGGCTCTCGTGCATATCGCTGGATCGAGATAGGGCTCAGGTAAGTTTAGGGGGGGGCTGCCACACAGAGAAGATATTTTGCCTTCATGCATAATGCATAAAGGTAAAAAAAACTCAAACATTTAGAATCACTTTAACCACCTGACATCCGCGCTATAGCCGAATGGTGGCCACAGCGCAGATGGGGATTCCCCGGAGGCCGTCATATGATGGCCTCCCCTGTGCACGCTTCCTGTGCCTGCCCTGAAGGGCGCGCACGGATCGCGAGTCACTGAGACTCGGGTGATCACCGATCTGAGTAAGGGGCCGGTCCCGGCCCCTTACCATGTGATCAGCTGTCAGCTAATGACAGCTGATCACATGATCAAAACAAAAACTTGGTAATCGTTTCTTTTTCTCCTCGCGCTGACAGCGGAGGAGAAAAAAAAAAGCAGATCACCGGCTTATCTTAAAGGGACATCAGTCCCGAACAGGAAGAGGCAATTATGCCTCATTTATAGAGTCTAAGTGCCCACAAGTGCCACCTATCAATGCCCAAAAGTGCCACCTATCAATGCCCACAAGTGCCATCTATCAATGTCCACCAGTACCACCTATCAATGCCCACCAGTGATGCCAATCAGTGCCACCTAGAAGTGCTGCCTATTAGTGTAACCGATCAGTGCCTATCACTATACAAGTCACTGCCACCCATCAGTGTCCATCACTGCCACCTATCGGTGCCCATCAGTGACGCCTCATCAGCGTACATCAATGACGGACAAAAAACACCCATTATAAATTTTTAAAACAAAATTTAAAAAAAGTGTGACACCGCTGAAAGCTGAAAATTGGTCTGGATAGGAGGGGGGTTTAAGTGCCCAGTAAGCAAGTGGTTAAACTGAATGTTTTTTTTATTTATTTTTTACAAGGTGAGGGTTTACATACACTTTAACATGTAAAGCTTATCTGAGATTTCAGTGATTGGCTTTACATCTACTTTAAATCAAACATCAGATTTCAGTGTTAGGTTTAAATCTACTTAAAGCGGAGTTCCACCCAAAAATTGATCTTCCGCTTTAAGGGAGGTGACCCCCTAACCTGCCACATTTGGCATGTCATTTTTTTTTGGGGGGAGCCGGAACCCTCTTTTCAGAGGGTCTCAGCTTCCATTTCCTCCCAACGTACCGCGGCACCGGAAGGGAGATCACCTCTCTCCCTCCCTCTAGGCAATCATCCAGGACACGTCACAGGTCCCAGATCATTGCCCGGCAAGTCACAGCGCGGCTCGCGCATGCGCAGTGGGTGCCTGGCTGTGGAGCCACAGCTGGACGCCCACAGTTACAATGCTGGAGCAGCAGAGAGGAAGGGTAGGCGAGCGGGGCTTAGTGCGCCCGCATCTCTGGGCTTCATGTGCCCGCATTGCTGGGCCGTGGGTCAGGTAAGTGTCCGATTATTAAAAGTCAGCAGCTGCAGTATTAGTAGCTGCTGACTGAATTTTTTTTTTTAAGCAGAACTCCGCTTAAAACTCTATGGCATCTACCAAAAACTGAAACATGATTATAGAGTGGATTGCCCCTTTAACTTTTCAGTTGTCATGTGCCAGCTTGGGATGAAGGCAAAATTGTGGTTCTCATCCCCAAATAAGTTGAAAAAAAAAATTCTAACTTTGCAGGAAAATATGCAAGTTATTATATATTGGCTTGGCGCTGCCGTCTAAGGATATCACATTGACTGTTTCAGTAGGCAGACAGGCTAAAGACAGGCTGTACTGAACAAAGAGTAAATAGGTCATTATATGGCAGACAATGAAAAAGGCTGAAAGTGATAGAAATGTATTTCTTCCTATTGCAACGTCCAGCTTAGCACCTGGCACTCCGCTATTCACGCAGCCCTGCCCATCACTGCAATGACCCTATTACTGCATCCTGCATCCTTCAGAGATCAAAGCAAGATTAATGTAATTGCACGCTGTTCTACTGATCATCCCTCGCTGCATGAGACTTATGTCTTCTGGGAAAAAAGTATATATATATATATATATATATATATATATATATATATATATATATATATATAATATAGATGTATATATATATATAATATAGATGTATATATATATATATATATATATATATATATATATATATATATATATATATAATATAGATGTATATATATATATATATATATATATATATAGATGTATATATATATATATATATATATATATATATATATATATATATATATATATATATATATATACTGTGTAGTATACAAAGAAATTCAGGGTTGCAGCCCTGAAAGGGTTTACTGTAACAAAGCACTTGTAGCAAAGTCCAATGAACGGTGTGACTCAGAGAGCTACTGTTTTGGATTTGCAACAATCCTTCATCAGGCAAGAAACTCTCCTGGTAACTAAAAATCAAGTGCAAGAATATATACAAACAGGGACTGGAAACATAGGAGATTTACTAAAACTGGAGCACTCAGCATCTGATACAGCCGTGCATGGTAGCCAATCAACTTCTAACTTCAGCTTATTCAATTAACCAAAAATAGCGTTTTGATTTTAGGCCAAAAAGTTCAATGTTGATCTCATCTGACCAGAGCACCTTCTTCCACATGTTTGCTGTGTCCCCCACATGGCTTCTCGAAAAAAATTGACTACTTTTGGCTTTCTTTCAACAATGTCTTTCTTCTTGCCACTCTTCCATAAAGGGCATATTTGTGGAGAGCACGACTAATAGTTGTCCTGTGGGAAGATTCTCCCCCCTGAGTTGTGGATCTCTGCAGCTCCTCCAGAGTTACCATGGGCCTCTTGGTTGCTTCTCTGATGAATGCTCTCCTTGCCCGGCCTGTCAGTTTAGGTGGACGGCCATGTCTTGGTAGGTTTGTAGTTGTGCCATATTCTTTCCATTTTCGGGTTGATGGATTGAACAGTGCTCTGTGAGATGGTCAAAGGTTGGGATATTTTTTTTTCATAACCTAACCCTGCTTTAAACTTCTCCACAACTTTATCCCTGACCTGTCTGGTGTGTTCCTTGGCCATGATGCTGTTTGTCACCAAGGTTCTTTAACAAACCTTTGAGGGCTTCACAGAACAGCTGTATTTATACTGAGATTAAATAACACACAGGTGGACTCTATTTACTGATTAGGTGACTTCTGAAGGCAATTGGTTCTACTAGATTTTAGTTAGGGGTATAAGAGTAAAGGGGACTAAATATAAATGCACGCCACACTTTTCAGATATTTTGAAAACCATTTATAATTTTCCTTTCACTTCACAATTATGTGCCACTTTGTGTTGGTCTATCACATAAAATCCCAATAAAATACAATTACGTTTTTGGCTGTAACATGACAAAATGTGGAAAATTTCAAGGGGTGTGAATACTTTTTCAAGGCGCTGTATATGTGTGTTCTCAGTTAAGAGCACACAGTCAGATGACTGAAACCCAGAATAGTATTTAAAGCCGATCAGTCACTTTGTGCTGAAAACACGTTTCAAATATTCTATCAGCGGCGGTATTTACAAAGCGCCATTGTGGAAACCTAAATGACCATGTTGCAGCATTTTAATAATGGTGGAGGCGAAGCGTCTGTAGTGCTGGAAGGAAAACATAAGAAGTTTGTCACTTATGAAGGAAATAAAGAAAACTTTTTAGATAAACTATAAGAGAGCAGCGCAGAATGACTAAAGTAAATTGCGAAGCTCCCGAGGTACGGGGACACAAAATCACACAAACCGGTTTCTGCCGTTGGCGTGCGGTATTTTATAAAGCGCTTGGTTTTACTCCAGCAATTACGTGGATTGTATTGAAGGATTGGAAGTCATTTGGCAGTCAGAAAATATTTCATTCTAATCTTTTACTCATATGAAATTGGGATACGCTCTGGAAAGGAATAAGATATGGGCTTTTTTATGATTTTGTTTTTAAACCAAAGGTAGCCATACAAGGTTAAATAATCAACCAACTCCTATATTGTGCTCCTATATTGTCATCCTATCACGTGGGTTTCCAATGGGGGACTACAAGTGGGCATTTCAACACATATGAAGACACTGTGCACTGATGTCACAATCTGGAAGCCCACCATAATAAATGCCATGCACCTATGACTGCAATGCATGTAGTGGGGATTTTTTTTTGGTTTCTGTTACAAAACTTTATAAATAAGTATGTTTTCTCCTTCACTGATGGGCACTGATGGGGCTACACTGACGGGTACTGAAGAGCACCGATGAGGTGGCACTGATGGTCACTGACGATGGGCACTAATATGCAGCACTGAGGGGCACTGATATGCAGCACTGATGGGTACACATAGGTGACACTGATGGGCACTGAAAGGCAGCACTGATGGGCACTGATAGGCAGCAGGGATGTGCACTGATAGGCGACACAGATGGGCACTGATAGGCTGCGTGGATGGGCACTGATAGGTGGCACTTATGTACACTAATCAATGGTACTGATGGATGCCAATCAGTGCCAAACAATAATGCCTGTCAATCAGTGATGCCCATTGTGGGCACTGATTGGCAACCATTGTGGGCACTGATTGGCATCCCTGGTGGCCATGGGTGGCATACCTGTTAGGAACTAGTGGTGGACATCCCTGGTGGTCCTGGTGGCGTCCCTGGTTGTCCAGTGTGGGTATCCTCGGGGGGGCTACTCTGATAATCAATCAGCACAGACCCCCCCTGTCAGGAGAGTAGCCGATCGGCTCTCCTCTACTCACATCTGACAGACGCGAGTGAGGAAAAGCCAATTAACAGCTCTTCCTGTTTACCTCGTGATCAGCCGTGATTGGACACGGCTGATCATATGGTAAAGAGTCTCCATCAAAGACTCTTTACCTAGATTGGAGTTGTGGTGTGTCAGACTGACACACCGCAACAACGATCGATATGATGCGCATCCCTGGGGGAGCGCAGCGGCTTGTTATCCTGAAAGACATCATATGACATCCAGTCAGGATAACACAACCACTTTGCTGACGTCATTTTGCTATATGGCAGGCGGCAAGTGGTTAATAACAGTGCATTTCAGTTACAGTATACATCTTCCACTCTAATTGACCAGCTACCCACATACAGGAGACCCTTCATAATAATCTAATCTGAAAGTAAAAATCTAAAAAAAAAAATTTTTTGCAGTCATCTAGTTTGACTCATCCAAAATGCATTTCCCATATGGAATATGAAATCCCGGAATAAGGTCCAGGAGGGTATTTTTGAATGAAGTGGACATGACCTAAAACTAGCAGAAGGAAAACTGTACAAAGTATTATTTTATTATTTACTGAAAGAATAGTTGATGACTTTCAACAGAGGTAATGGATCAGTCAGCATTACAGGAAAATTCCAGGTATGGATATTTTTAAATAGTTCAATTGGACCAGCTTGGAGCAATGTAACTATGCATATAGCATATCTGTAGGAACTCTCTAGATCAGCCTTTCTCAACCTTTTCAACAAAGAGGAACCCTTGACATAGTTCTCCTGTCTCGGGGAACCCCTGCTAAATATTTGAAATCTGCAACTCATGATACATTAGTGCCATGGTCAGTGGGAAGAATGGTCCTTACACTTGTGGTCAGGAGGAAGAATTACCTCCTTACAGATGGCTAAAAAGATCAATGGTGTCAGTGAGAACTTATCTGAGAGGCAGAAATTGCCCAATACTGAAGGAACCCCTAGCAACCTCTGGAGGAATCCTAGTTGAGAATCACTGATCTAGAAATTGGAAATCACTGTAGAAGGCATCGTTATTCCAGTGATCTCCACTTGCTTCTGAGTCCCACAATGAGCAACTGCCCTGCTGTATTCTCAACACAGGAGGTTGCCCACCTGGCATGGGCGCCATTTGGGCATTGTGTTGCATTTTCACAATGAATGCAAAGCATTCTCTGATTGGATGAAGTAGTGGTTGGAGAATACTTTGAATTCATTAAGAAAATGCAAAGTTATCTCTGGATGGTGACTATGCCAAGCAGGGAACCTCATGTGTTGACCATGATGCAGGATAGCTGCTCGGCACTGGGCCCAGAAGCTATTGGAGCTCACTGGATTAGAGGTGTCTACTTCAGTGATTTTCAGCTTCTAGAGGGATCCCATAGGTATGGTATATACAGTACATACTTACATTGGTCCAAGCTGATCCAATGTAACTATGAACTAAGTGAATTTAAGCATGCCTGGGACAAACGTAGACCAAAAAAGATACAAGAAAGGAAAAAAGAAAAAAAAATTGTAACAACAGGACAGACTCCATGGACAACTTGGTCTATCTGTGCCATCACTTCTCTGTGTTTCTATGTATCTTTACTTCACTATAGCATGACATTGGGTTCCTATAATTGGTCTACATTTCACTTTACCCAATCAAGCTACTCCAGTGGAGTTTTCTAAGAGACATAAGAAACTGTTATGCTGCCCTTATACGGATTGCAATTTGGCTGGTTCAACTGGAACCAGCTGTAATTCAATCCATCTATGGCCATTCCCACTCAACAGAAGTTGATCTGGAAAACAGGTATACTGGAAAACGTTTGTCGATCAGTGTGTAGGCAGCTACAGTCTATATTCTACACTGCAGGTGGCATTTGGTCGCAGGAGCAATGCAGATGGGGGAAGAAGTTGGGAGGAATTTGGTTTCTCTATGTTTTTTTCGGTCACTAGGAGGCAGCTCTGAGCTCTGAGGAAGGGGGCTTGACTACCGAGATGCAATAGCTTTCCAACCAGGTGGTTCTAGGACAGGACCCACCACTCAAGAATGAGGTGTCTATGCTATACGCTTGTTTGTGAGCTAGCCATTTGTGAGTATCCATGTGGCTTTGGGGATCTAATAAATTGTATGGTGGTAATGCACAAGGAGTTTTCACCCTCTTGTGTGTATTTTTTGAAGTTGACTGGAGATTTCATGATCTGTGGAGGGCTGCACCTGGGGAATCATTACTTAGTATCCTGTGGAGAATCTTTGGGTTGAGTGCTGGAGTGTTTTTTCATTTAGTGACTTGGAGGCAGCTATCCGATTGGATGCTGGTGCCCCATGGGACACTGGTGGCCATCTCTGGTCAGGCAGAATCTATTTAAGACCCTGTCTTCTGGGCTTAGTGTGCCTTATGCAAGTGGGCAGGTTAGGGACAGGTTCCCCATCTGTCAGGGACAGTGAAAGTGACAGGGAAAGGTTTAGTTGGAGGAGGGAGAAAGCAGGGCCCACATCTACCTCTTCAGGAAGCCTTTGGGTTGAGCCAGCCGGGCCACGCTTTGCTTCTTTGTGGCAGATTCTATCAGCAAGAGGAAGTCTTCTGTTCACTGTCTATCTGCTGCTAAGTTGTAATTGGTACTGGACAGGTAAGCTTCCCGCTGGGCCTGTTTGTACTGTTAAATTGCTGTTCAAATCCAACGTTCTTTGCAAAACAGGATTATGTGTGTTTACTGCCTGCCACACCACTCTGCATCTACCCACAAGCGTCTTGCAGCCTAACAGGGGCAGCACTGATCAGTCTATTCTGACAGGAGTCCCACCATCATAATAACATGGTACAGCATGAAGGATTCCTCCATCAACCTCACTTGTGTGGATGGGGGAATCCATTTCTTCTTTTCTATCAGCCAGCATCTATGGCCAGCCTCAGGTAATTTAACTCCCTAGTGCCTACAAATACTGAAGTATCAGTCTTGGGTGTACTGGCCCTTTAAAAAGACTCCCTAAATGAGCAGAGCCTCTTTAAAGCCTACCCTTCAATTAACATATACTCAATGTCTCCTCACTGCCCTGCCACTCATTGCGCCATATACTCTGACCAATTTCTTCCTCTAGGAAAAAGATAACCCCAAAGAAAGTTCTGAGAGAGTCAGCCCACTTCCTCGTGACTCAGATGAGCCGTCGGAAAGTTGTGATGAGTTTGGCAGAACATGACTGACATCATCTTTACACTGACACGGCAATGCCCTTTGCTGATACATGTGATCACAATCTGTACATCTTCAGACTCCTCTGTGGCTTCTCTTATTGACAGCACTCAATTCCCTCGATGACATGAAAGGGAGCTCTCTGCAGCTTTAAAGCATATTGAATTACTCCCTGTGGGGGGAACATATCAAAAGACTCAGCTGCAGCAAAAGAGATGAGAAAACAAAGATTTATATTTATATGTGTAGATAGATAGATAGATAGATAGATAGATAGATAGATAGATAGATATTAAAATGTGATAATATGTGTATGAATAAAAGATGGATAAAAAGTATAGGTGGATAGTAAAATGTGAGTAGATACATATAAAGGAGTAGGACAAAAATATGGACACCAGTTAAAAGAATGAAATTGTTACCTAATATGGTGTTGGGCCACCTCTGGCATCCAAGATGGTCTGAATTCTCCTGGGATTTGACAAGCATAAGTCTTGGATGGTGGATAATGGAATCTGATACTACTCTTCATGCTAAAATCATCCCAAAGATATGATGGAGACGGAAAGAGAGCCCGAACCTTGTTCTCCAAAGTTGACAATAGTGGCTCCAACATGTTGAGGTCCTGCGACTGCGACTCCCAGGGAAGGTGCGAGACTTTGACTGCATGCTCGTCAAACAATGATTTGACAACACCAGCTGTGTGAATCAGAGCATTATGGTCTTGGTAAATGGCGCTGTCTTTGGGAAACAATGCCTCTACCATGGGGTGCACATGGTCAGCAAAAATGGACATAGTGTCTGGCAGTGAATCTACCTTTCAAGGTGATAATGGGGCCTGCAGATTTGGCTGTCCAAGATATGGCTGCCCAAACCATGATTGTGCTGCCACCGTGCTTTATGTGCTGCCACCGTGCTTTACCGTTGGCATAAAACAGTTCTGGTTGTAAGCGTGGGATGGTGTTCACCACGTGTAAACCTGTCCAGTGGTTGGGAACAGTGTGAAGCCCAATTCATCTGATTATATTACAGTCTTCCATTGATCGTCGTCCATGATTTATGGACGTTGCACTACTCTCTCCTCTTCTGAGCAATACAATTAGTCACACATGACTCCATATTACTAGCAGCGAAGGCAGTCATTGTCAAAAGTGAGGCTTGACACCTGATAGCTCGGTGTCTCAACACACAGCAGAAGCAAAGCAATGTGAGGAAAGGGATTCATAGCCTGTTTTAAGGCCCCCCATTCCCTCATGGGATGGCAGCAGTAGGAGTTTAAAGCTCCCCCATTGATTACGGTAATTTCAATGGGGGATTTGTGATAGGTCAAAAGCAGTCAACTGATTGGGAATGTTCTGGAAGTTCCTCTACGATAGGTCATTCAAGGTTATTCCAGAAACTCCCAGGACCCCGGTTTAAGCAGAAGGCTGAGGGGGGCCTTTTCCAGTCACCAGAGGGATATTTGAAGAGTGCCCCATTGATCTTGGCTGATTTAGTTTACAGTTTTAAAGTATTTATTAATTAAAAGAGTTATGGTGAATTGGTAATTGTTTATATTTGTCAAAACCAATAAACAGGGCCGTGGCCGTTATTAATCCAGTTTGGTGTGTTTAGTGTTCTTTGTATGTTTGGAGTTTATGCTGCCTAATGTGCCATATTACATCACTTCCTCTTTCAATCCGAAACATGTCATCACTTTCACACCTGCAAATCATGCAGTATTTCCATATTTTTGTACAATCCCTATATATGACACATACATCACACTGTCTTCATCAGCTTGCCTTCTTCTCATAATGCATTCTGGTGCCATCTCTTCCCCAGGTAAGCGATGCACACTCACACAGTTATCTACTGTATGTGATATAAAAGATAATGTGATTCATCAGCACAGATCACCTGTAGGTGGGGTGCAGCGTGGTGTGGCAGCAATAACACACACACAGTCCCAGTGGATATCAGCAGGGAAAGAACTTGTACTGAAATATGCTTTCCCTCTTGTCAGGAACCTTTCCCTGTTGCTAGTTCTTCCCCTATCAGTGGGGTACCTGTCCCTATTCTACCAACTTGCAAACATGCACCAAACCTGGCTGCAGGAGTCCCATGGGATGGCAGCATCCAATGAGATAGCTTCCCCAGTGACCCAGGAAAGGAAAACATAGAGGAGAGTTGTTTCTCCTGACTTCCTCTCCAACAGCAGTGCCGCTGCAGTCAAGGGCCACCTGCAGTGGAGAAAGTATGCTGCAACTACATACAGATGTTTTTACATTGCCCTGTGGTCCAGTTATGATGCTCAGGTGCCCACTGTAGGAACCCTCGGCTGTGGACATGGGTCAGCATGGGCACCTTGACCAGTCTGTGGCCACGCAGGGCCATACACAACAAACTGCGATGCCCATTTTTTCTGTTTTCAACTCATCAACTTCAGGGACAACATGTTTACTTGCTGCCTAATTTATCACACCAGCTTTTAGATAATCAACGTTATTTTAGATAGATAGATAGATAGATAGATAGATAGAAATATAGATAGATAGCTTCCCATAATACAATTGGCATTAATATGAAGATGGAACCCCCTTTTAGCAATAACAGCCTCCACTTTTCCAGGAGGTCCTTTCACAAGATTTTGGAGTGTCTATGCGAATTTGTGTCGTCAACCAAAATAACATTTGTTAGGTCAGTTACTGATGTTGGATGGGAAGACTTTGCTTGCAATTATTGTTCCAGTTCGTCCTAAAGGTGTTCAGTTAGCTAGGGAAGGAGCCGGAACACCAATCCCTCTCACTAATGGAGAACCTGTCACATACTGTATGCCAGGTACCACGTTTCACTGACGGGCTGCCATAAATTCCCACCAGTCTAGAGTTACCCATTGGTAACAACTTTCCTGCTCCAACTCTCCTTATGTGTTCACCTTTTGTAGTGGCTTTCCTCCTCCTGTGAGTGTTTTACATGCTCTTTTCTTCTGATATGCCATGTTCCACCATGCACCACTTTCAAAGACTAAAGACCAAGCATTTAAACAGTTCATCTTGCTCTTTTACAATATTAAAGGTCATAAAGCAGACTCAGCCCTCTTCACTAACTAAGGTGTGGTTGTCCAGGCATACCTGTACAGGTGTAAGACCAAGACTGGCAGAAGCCATTGTTGAAGAGCCCTCTTAGAGCAGAAGGTGAACGTTGCTACAGGCTACATCTTTCTCTGTTATCCTTGCTTCCCATGCGGTCCTGCACTCTCTCCTTGTGCACTTATACCAGGGTGGAGGGCTGAACCCAAAAAGTCCAGGTACCCAAAGCTTAACCCTTTCCAAGCCTGGGCAGCTTAGTCTAGTTTGCTAGTAGTATACTTCCCTAGTAGGCACCTGCCGACAGGCCACCTAAGATAAGCACTAGCTGTAGGCAGAAATTTAACAAGAAACAAAAGGAGCCTTTTGTTTGTGTCCATAGACTGAAATCAAAGTTGGGCATTTTGGTCTCTCCATAGGGAACCTGATTTTGATCCTAGGCTGCTCAGCTCCTGAAGAGACAAATCTTGGTGGTTTTACTTCAGCAGCAGTATGCGATTTAAAAGGAAGGCCTTAAATAAGCATTGTAAGTAGAATAGAATACAAATAATAAAGAAAAATATATGTCATCCAAAAATATAAGTAAGTATCTATACCAGTGTTTGTTTATGTGGCAAGTGCAGAAAATTTCAGTACCTGCATATAAAACATTCATCCAATGCATTGATTTTGCACTTCCTTCAGTGTGGTGACCATGCTTCAGCACTCCCTCACAGTTTGTGTCTGCTTTGCTCCCTGAGCCTCACCAACCTATCTAGTCATGTAGTATTATAAAAGTGAGCAAGTCCAGTTTTCCTATAACTTTAACCACTTGCTTACTGGGCACTTAAACACCCTTCCTGCCCAGACCAATTTTCAGCTTTCGGTGCTCTCACACTTTGAATGACAATTACTCAGTCATGCAACACTGTACCCAAATGAATTTTGTGTCCTTTTTTTCCCACAAATAGAGCTTTCTTTTGGTGGTATTTGATCACCTCTGGGGTTTTTATTTTTTGCGCTATAAATGAAAAAAGACCGAAAATTTTGAAAAAAAACGCATATTTCTTTGTTTCTGTGACAGAATTATGCAAATTATTAATTTTTCTTCATAAATTTTGGCCACAATTTATACTGCTACATGTCTTTGGTAAAAATAACCCAAATTAGTGGATATTATTTGGTCTTTGTGAAAGTTAGAGAGTCTACAAGCTGTGGTGCGAATCGCACAAAATTGATCACATCTGATGTACTGGTGGCCGATCTCATTTCTTGTGACCCAAACAAGTCAGGAAAGTACAAATACCCCCCAAATGACCCCTTTTTGGAAAGTAGACATTCCAAGGTATTTAGTAAGAGGCATGGTGAGCTTTTTGATGTTGTAATTTTTTTCCCACAATTCTTTGCAAAATGAAGATTTTTCATTTTCTTTATTTTTCTCCACAAAATTGTCATTGTAATAGGTTATTTCTCTCACGTGGCATGTGTATACCACAAATGACACCCCCCAAAAAATTCTGCTACTCCTCCTGAGTATTACAATACCACATGTGTGGGACTTTTTCGCAGCCTGGCCACATAGAGAGGCCCAACATGCAGGGAGCGCCATCACGTGTTCTAGGAGCATAAATTACACATCTAACTTGTTGACTACTTATTACACTTTTGAAATACCAGGACAATGACACGTGACACTGATGACAGATGGCACTGATACGTGGCAATGATGACACTTATACGTGGCACTGATGACACGTGGCACTGATGACAGATGACACTAATATGTGGCACTGATGACACGTGGCACTAATACGTGGCACTGATGACACGTGGCACTAATACGTGGCACTGATGACACGTGGCACTAATATGTGGCACTGATGACACGTGGCACTAATACGTGGCACTGATGACATGTGGCACTAATACGTGGCACTAATACGTGCCACCGGTGACAGATGGCACTAATACGTGGCACCAATGACACGTGACACTGATGACAGATGGCACTGATAAGTGGCATTGATGACACGTGACACTGACAACAGATGGCACGTGACACTGACAGGTGGCACTGATGACAAATGGCACTGATACGTGCCACTGATGACAGATGGCACTAATACGTGGCACTGATGACAGATGGCACTATGTGGCACTAATAACACGTGGCACTGATGACAGATGCCACTTATACGTGGCACTGATGACAGATGGCACTGGGGACAAATGGCACTGACAACAGGTGGCACTGGGGACAGATAGCACTGCGGGCAGGTGGCACTGGGGTGGGGTGGATTGCACTGGGGTGGATGGCACTGGGGCGGATGGCACTGGGGCGGATGGCACTGGGGCAGGATGGCACTGGGGCGGATGGCACTGGGGCGGATGGCACTGGGGCAGGATGGCACTGGGGCAGGATGGCACTGGGGCAGGATGGCACTGGGGGGGGGGGGCATGGCACTGGGGGGGGGTGGCACTGGGGGAGGATGGCTCTGGGGGAGGATGGCTCTGGGGGAGGATGGCACTTTTTATTAAACTTTTTTTTTACTTTTTTTTTTTTTTTTTTCTTTTTTACACTGACGGCTGCTGCAGCCGTTCTTCTCTCCCCTCTCACACGCTGTCTGTGTGAGGAGGGAGAGCGGCGCTGAGAGATGATCTCATATGTTTACATATGAGATCATCTCCCATTGGACACGCCGATCACGCTGTAAACGGCCGCTGTGATTGGCCGTTTACAGCGATCTGTGTTTGCCTGTCCCCGGGGGACACGGCAAACACAGAACTTCCGCGATGCGCGCCCGCGGCGGCGCGCATTGCGGAAGTAAACACCAGGCCGTCCAGGGACGGCCAGGCACGGGAAGCCGCCCGCCCTAAGGCCGGCATTCGGCATAGGGCGGGCAGGAAGCGGTTAATTAGTTTGTTTGGCCCAAGCTGGCCAAACAGAGGAAGCCTTATATTCATTAAGCAAAATACAAGGCTCCCTCTGAATGGTTGAGAATCATTTTGTCAAGTTTGTTCTGACTGCACATGGAAAGTTCCCATACTGCTGCCGAAACACAACGCTGTATACAGTATGAAGCTGGTAGGGCTGGGACAAGGGATGGGCAGGAGGGGCGGCTGCCCTGGGCACTGTGGTATCATGTGAGGCGAAAGGGGCACCGCAAGGAGTTTGGAGGGAGGGGATTTGTGTTGGAAGGGGGAACTTGGAGGGTGGCAGAGGGTAAGTATTGTTCTAGGAGGGGAAATTTGTGGTGGTATGCTAAGAGTGTTCATTTAGGGGGCTTTGTGTTGGGAGGGGGAATGAGAGAAGAAGGATATGGGCGGATTTGTGCTGGGGGGGATTTCCAGTGGGGGGGGGGGGGAGAAGATGTGTACTGGGAGGGAAAAATTGGGAATTTTTAGGGGTAGAGAATTTGTGCTAGGAAGGGTGATTTTTTTTGGGGAGGGACATTTGGGGGATTGGGGGCAAAGATTTGTACTGGAAGGGTGGATTTCAGCAGGGGGAACGATTTGGGAGTAAAAATGATTAGTGCTCAGTTTTTTTTGCCACATAATACTCATACATCTTGAGGGGGGTGCAGTTTGGCATGTTTGCCCTGGGCTCTAGAAGACCTTGTCCCAGCACTGGAAGCTAGGGTTGCCACCTTTTCTTCAAACCAAACCCGAACACTTTAGCGACACACAGCATTTTTTTCTTTTTTAGTATACACTATGCATATATTCTAATCTAGGGTGGTCCTTACTTCTGCACACAATGCAGATTGACGTAAAAGCACCATTCTGCACAGGTGTAATAAGAGCCCCTGATGGCATACCCCCAGGGGTTGTACCTTTGACAGCCTGGGCTCATTGGGTTGAATGATGCTGGGTGTCATTCAACAATGTACCAAAATAAAAAATTTTAATTTCTTCATACATTTTTTTGCAGCTCTATTGGTTAAAGCCCAACAACCAATTCAATACCGGACACCTTTCACCAGACTATAATCTAAAGGGGGTCTGGTAGGGGGGTGGGGGGTGCTGATATACAGTAATGATAGCAGAGAGTAGCAATCATATCATGGTAAGAAGGCTGCTCTATCCCTGATACACTAGACAAAAGATATCTTATTGCAGCAATAGAAATCACACAACTACAAATTGGCATATAAAAAGTTAAAAAAATGTTTATTGAACAACAGGTTTAAAATTGGCTGGTCTAGACATTTCACGTCCTGATCTTATACCATTCCTACAATATACATATACTGCAGGGATACATTAAATTATTCAAATAAATTGCATATCCACCAAGTCAACTCAACACGTTTCAACTTATATAAAGTCTTCATCAGGGATTAAAGAAGTGGAAGCAATCAAGGATATGAACGTGACTGTATGTCCAGACGGACAGGTAATGGCTCAGTGCGGTGCAGACCACACAGGTTTCAGTCCAACCCAGACCTCAAGCCCAAGAGAAGATCAATGGCTATCAAGCAGAAGGCAACAGAGGCGGTTTACTGGCATTCACTAATGGAAGAGTAAGAGGATACAAAATATATGAATAGAGCTGGATGGTAGACAACTGCAGCAAAAGGAGAACAATCTCATATAAAGCCATCCAGCATAGGTTGACAGCAGCATGGACTCCACTGACTCTGATATAATGATGGTCTCTAATGGAGGGTGCTGACTGCTGATCTAATGGTTGGACAGCAACCATTAAATCAGTAAGCATCTCCCATTAGAGACCCCCATTAGCTCACAGTCCACTTATATCAGTACCCCCTCCCCCTTACAGACCTCTATTAGATTAGAGTCCCTTTACATTAGCATCCTCCCCCCTTTAGAGACCCCCCCCCCCCATTAGCTCAGAGTGCCCTTATTTCAGTGCCCCCCTCATAGAGACCTCCATAGAGAGAGACAAAGATCCCCCATAGTCTCCATTCCTTACCAGCAGGAGTAAAGACTATTACTGGAGCCATTGCAAAGATGTTTGTGGGAACTGGCTAGTTAGGGGGCGTAGCTGGGAGGTGGATCGGCTTTAAGAAAATTCCATGCGTTCATCTGCAAAAGCGCCACTGGTTGCTAGGACACTGGTGGCGTCCAAGCAAAGCTGAGCATTCACAGGCTGGCAGCAACGGCGCACAGGGAGGTGTTGTGAGGCTGGGAGAAAGCGCACAGCAGTAAAGCCGCAACCCGCAGGATTCATTATCGCTGTATCAAAGGATACCCCCCACTGAGTTTCCACACTGGTTCAAGTCATCCATCTCCAGGACAGATACCTGATGGATGGGACTGGAGGTATGGTCCTATGTCAAGGTCTCAGGAGGACAGAAACCTGGGCACAAGTGTCAAAACCCGGACTGTCCAGGTCATTCCCATACAGGTGGTAATCCTATATGATGCTGATGCTACCACAGCATGATACAGCGCTGACAGTGGCTGCATCATTTAGTAAAGGAAATTGTTAATTTGGGCCAGCTTGGCTAAAATGATAGGAAAGCTGGACTTTAAAGATTGTGTGTACTTTATGGATAATTGGTGATCCGATGCATTTAGAATTATACATGCATATCCTCAGTTGCTCTTTAAATAATTAGTTAAATAAATAAATAAAATAGAAGATAAATAAATAGAAGATAATCAATGTTACATCCAGTCCATCCAGTTCATCCAATGGACATGAATTAATACAAATAAGTATAAAACTGTATAAAGTAATACAAATAATAAATTTGGTGTTGAAATATGTTTATTTCTGGAAAGGAACAGACATTGAATTGATTAAAAATTGAAAAGCTAGATATAACTAAGTAATAAAGTATTTGTTTGCTATCCTATTCAGGCCCCGTTCGCACTGGGATGCATAAAAGCGGGAGTCACTTTTACCTGCTTTTTTATGCTACATGAATAGGGCAGCCCATTAATTGTAATGGGCATTCCTACATGCGAAAAACACGCCAAAGTAGCGCATACAGCATTTTGTACAGTGTGCTTCATGTGTTTTTAACCATGCATTTGTCCACATGGAAGGATGCATATTTGCTTGCTTATTTGGGCTGCCATTAGCAATGAATGGTACTGCAAGGGCTCATTTACACTGAAACTTGGAAAATGCCCTGTGTGTGTTGATTTTCTTTTTTGTTTTAAAGATAGCTCATTAGTATCCTTGTTCAGCAGATCCCAAGTATATTAGTACCCTTGTCCAGCAGATCCCCAGCTTATTAGTACCCTCGTTCAACAGATCCCCTGCTCAGTAGTACCACCATCTCTGATGATGTCCCACTCAGTAGTACCCCCAGCTTTGCTGATCCCCCATTAAGTAGTTACCCCCAGCTCTGCAGATTCCCTGCTCAGTAGTAACCCCAAGCTTTGCTGATCCTCTGGGTTTCTGATCCTCCTCTCTTTCTGGTCCCCTCTCACCCCCCACTATATTGCTCCAATGATGAGCACCACCATTGCTAGTTTCTCCTGCTCCAGTCCCCCAGTTCTGATGATTCTCTGCCACTCAGTCCTCACTCTCCAGTCCCGTTCACCTTCCAGTATAGCGTTCCCATCTTGCACACTATGTGTGCAATCTGCTAGTTGCTCTGCTCCAGTCTGAACCTCGCTCACCTTCCTGCTGCTCCATGGAGCACACCTAGGGTTCCCACCTCATTCCTTTAAACCTGAACACACATGAATTACACAGGTTCTTAGGCTAATTTAATGCAGATAAGGCACTTGATGAGTATAATTACCACCTTAATCAGTCACAGAACCTATTTAATTAATATGTGTTTGGGTTTAAAGGGGTGATGTGGCAACCCTATGCACACCACATTGGGTAGTCTGCATACTCCCAGTATATACAGTGGTGTGAAAAAGTGTTTGCCCCCTTCCTCATTTCCTGTTCCTTTGCATGTTTGTCACACTTAAGTGTTTCGGAACATCAAACCAATTTAAACAATAGTCAAGGACAACACAAGTAAACACAAAATGCAATTTGTAAATGAAGGTGTTTATTATTAAAGGTGAAAAAAAATCCAAACCATCATGGCCCTGTGTGAAAAAGTGATTGCCCCCCTTGTTAAAACATACTATAACTGTGGTTGTCCACACCTGAGTTCAATTTCTCTAGCCACACCCAGGCCTGATTATTGCCACACCTGTTCACAATCAGTGCATCACTTAAATAGGAGCTGCTTGACACAGTAAGGTCCACCAGAAGATCCTTAAAAGCTACACATCATGCCGAGACCCAAAGAAATTCAGGAACAATTGAGAAAGAAAGTAATTGAGATCTATCAGTCTGGAAAGGGTTATAAAGCCATTTCCAAAGCTTTGGGAATCCAGCGAACCACAGTGAGAGCCATTATCCACAAATGGCGAAGACATGGAACAGTGGTGAACCTTCCCAGGAGTGGCCGGCCGCCCAAAATTACCCCAAGAGCGCAGCGACGACTCATCCAAGAGGTCACAAAAGACCCCACAACAACGTCCAAGGAACTGCAGGCCTCACTTGCCTCAGTTAAGGTCAGCGTTCATGCCTCCACCATCAGGAAAAGACTGGGCAAAAATGACCTGCATGGCAGAGTTCCAAGGAGAAAACCACTGCTGAGCAAAAAGAACATCAAAGCTCGTCTCAATTTCTCCACAACACATCTTGATGATCTCCAAGACTTTTGGGACAACATTCTGTGGACCGATGAGACAAAAGTGGAACTCTTTGGAAGGTGTGTGTCCAAGTATATCTGGCGTAGAAGGAACACTGCATTTCATAAAAAGAACATTATACCAACAGTAAAATATGGTGGTGGTAGTGTGATGGTCTGGGGCTGTTTTGCTGCTTCAGGAACTGGAAGACTTGCCGTGATAAAAGGAACTATGAATTCTGCTGTCTACCAAGAGATCCTGAAGGAGAATGTCCGACCATCTGTTCGTGTACTCAAGCTGAAACGAACTTGGGTTCTGCAGCAGGACAATGATCCTAAACACACCAGCAAGTCCACCACCGAATGGCTGAAGAAAAACAAAATGAAGACTTTGGAGTGGCCTAGCCAAAGTCCTGACCTGAATCCTATTGAGATGTTGTGGTATGACCTTAAAAAGGCCGTTCATGCTCGAAAACCCTCTAATGTAACTGAATTAGGACAATTCTGCAAAGATGAGTGCGCCAAAATTCCTCCAGGACGCTGTAAAAGCCTCATTGCACGTTATCGCAAACGCTTGGTTGCAGTTGTTGCTGCTAACGGTGGCCCAACCAGTTATTAGGTTTAGGGGGCAATCACTTTTTCACACAGGGCCATGATGGTTTGGATTTTTTTTCACCTTTAATAATAAACACCTTCATTTACAAATTGCATTTTGTGTTTACTTGTGTTGTCCTTGACTATTGTTTAAATTGGTTTGATGTTCCGAAACACTTAAGTGTGACAAACATGCAAAGGAACAGGAAATGAGGAAGGGGGCAAACACTTTTTCACACCACTGTATATATATATATATATATAAACATGAACCGCAAGTGACTGCTGACTGATGACGTCTTTCCAGTTAGCTTGTTGTTTTTCCAGTGCATCCTGGGATATCTTATACATTGCAATACCTCCAAAAGAAAGTGAAGCTAATGCTGAAGAAAAGCCCCTCAAAAGCTGCAGGTGCAGAGGCTTTGGAGATGCTTTGAAGCACCAAGAAAGCGACATGGAGTATAATGTTTGACACAAAGCAAAGCAAATGCAATGTGTGAACAGGACTGTAAAGCCCCATACACACTATCAGTTTTTCTGCTAAGTTTTTCCTTCAGATTTATCAAAACCATGTAGTAGAAGGGCCTGCCTGATTGCATACACATTGAAACTCCTAATGTTTGACCTCATATTATATGGTTTTGGTAAATCTGAAGGAAAAACTCAGCAGAAAAACTGATAGTGTGTATGGGGCTTAAGCTTACCACTTTATTTAGTGACAGGGGCTTTGATTGGCAATCAGAGTGCTTTAATAAAGCGTGCCCAATGCCACATTTTGAAGCAACTGTAAACTAGCCCTAAACATGACATGTTTTCCTATGTTTTGTAAATAAGTGCAAAAATGCACAATTTTGTCCACATTCACAAAACGCTAGGTGTTATAGTAAGCATATTTCATGTCTTTGTGGCTGAAATAAACATTTCAATGTTCCTTAATTCAGCTTTTGAACCATGTGTTGCAGCCACTGCTCCAGGACGATGTTGTGGTGGGCACTACACCGCTAAATCTAGAGCCTCCAACCTTTATCTACTTTCCCTTCTAATTCTCCTGTAACCAAACTCCCACACTTTCCATACCCTGGTAATACAGGCTGATATTCTTTAGGCTGGCACAGTTCTCTAGCTTCTACAACTCGAGGCCGTGCCTGCACAATCCCTCCAAACCGCTTCTGTTTGACTTGATTACTTGGTGGTTAAAGTGCCAGGAGCTCCGGGCACACCGTGCGTCAATCATCACATTCCTAATATTCTCCATAAAGGATGATTTATGATGTGCCTGGAGCTTTGCAAAGATAATATAAAGAAAATATTCTGCAAGTGTTTGATAAATATACGGAGCAGAACTCGGAGATTCAGCCCAAAAATTCTGCTGCCCCACGGATTATTTTCTCAGGAAGATCAGAGAGTCGAAGTGCACAGACATGGCGGTCTGTGAGATTGCAGAACCTTAGACATACCGTAAAAAACGATTTGCAGAAGGCGGCTGTTATCAATCTCTTGGCAAAGAATATTCAGTACAGTTAAAGTTATGCACAGTACATATATAACACCCTATATATTCATAGTATAGTAAATGTCCAGCAAAAACATTTTTTATGTTTGGATAGAGTGGAGAAGGTTTAGAACTGCTGTGAGGTTTTAATTGCTATCATGGGCCATTCACTCAGATCTCACTTCTTGTCCTGGTGACCATGGTTGTAGAAGACAGGAAGTAAGAGGAAATCTCCAACAGCCAAAATTTTTTTTATTTTTTTCAGTTTTCCAAGGTGCAATGCCTTTCTCAACCCTTTCGACACAAAGGAGCCCTTTAAAAACCTGCCCGGTCTCAGGGAACCCCTGCAAAAAATTACTATATCTACAACTTGGGATACATTAGTATGATGTCATGGGTAAGAATGCTCCTTGTTCCTGTAGTCATGGGAAAGAATTACCCCCTTACAGATAGCTAAAAAGATCAGTGATTTCAGTGCTTCAGAAGTCAGAACTTATCTGAGAGGCTAAAATTTCTCATTGCTCAAGGAACCCCTAGCAACCTCTGGAGGAAGCCTAGAGTTCCATGGAAATCTAGTTGAGTAGCCCTTAACACTAGGTGCAAAAAAACAAGTGAGCACACAAGAAGTAAACCACCAAAAATTTGCACAGGGTATAGACATGGTCCTCCTACAAAGAGAAAACCCTATCCCTGAATCTTTAGGGTGTAAGGTGCCTGACAGGGACTGGGGTACTCGTGGTCTACCCTGCCAAGACCAGGGGACCTGCCGATGCAAGGTCCACCCAAGTACTAGGTGTGGCACCCCCAAAGGGAGACCTCATTGGAGGGGGAGAACCTGACCAAAAGGCCACGTATACTCCCCCCAAGACATTCAGGGCAAGTCCAAGGACCTACACCCTACTAGTCAAAGTAAAGTGCATGTGCTGTGCAAAAAGTGTAAAAATACAATTCTTTTTTAAGTTAAAGGGAAGGCTGGAACACTATCACTATTTATATTTCCCTATTTCTCTAAATTCCTGTCTGGTGTAACCCTTGTCACTGTGATAATAAATGAGAGAAATCCTCCCTAATGAAGTCTTTGGATAGCAGTAAAAACCCAACAGGGGTTCTCCTCTATCCCTGCTCTTTACAAAAGTAAAAAGAAAAAGGTTTTGGCTGGGAATACACTTTAAGGAACAACTTCAAAATCATTTGGTGGACTGATTAATCTCTCTGGGAGGTATTGCCTACAAATTGAATTTAGCAGGGTCACTGAATTTGCTTCTATGTGACATTTCTATAGATTTCAAATGATCCTCCGCAAATAAGTAGAGCAGTCATTCTGTTCTGTAATTAGGGTTGAGATTGGGGCTCACATTCGACCCAGGCCCAGCCTTTTCGCAGTCAGAAAAATTTGCAGAACAAACTGGTCCAAATTGGCCAGTTTTCCTGCCCAAATCCCCAGCTGCTGAAATATAAACAAATGAATGGGGATCCTGAGCGACATCATTGACCAAATTATGACCATATTTGGGCAATTACATCACCCAGGATTCCCCGGCGCATGTTTATATTCCTGCAACACCAGGAATCTGTCATTTAATGATGATAGGGTGGAGGGTTAACATCATTGGATGTCGTGATTGAAGAGGATTTCCATAGATGAATGCTATGATTTATGGTGATTGATGTTCATTGGAGCACATTATGGACATTGTTTTTATTAAATGTATTTTTTTTCTGTAATGGAAATGAAGGATTTGTCATGGTGTTGATGTGTTGAATTACATTTAATTCTTAGTGGGAACGGCTAAGGGGTATTAACCACTTCCGACTGCCCACCGTCGTTATACGTCAGTACTTTGAAGAGGAATATCGTTGGTATGGCAGCAGCTAGCTGCCATAACCCCGGTATCCTATTCTTCAGTGGGTGGTTCGCTTCAAGATAAAAGTGGTCTCTGTGGCGGATTCGTGGCAAGATCACTTTTATCGGCAGCGGGAGAGTGCCCCCCCCTCCCGTCGCACTCCAGTGCCCTCTGCCGCTTACCGGAGCAATCGGCAGCGACGGAAGTGATCAGATGTTGTCCCTTGTGTGACATGGAAACGAGTGAGGGGAAGATGGCCCCCACCCATCTCCATATCATTGCCAAGTGAAAGCGACGTCAAAACATCGTTCCCACCCATAGCTCTTAAAGGGCCATTTTTTTTTTTGCATTTTTTTAAATGACATTTTATTTATTTATTTTTTTGTATTTTAGTGTAAATATGAGATTTGAGGTCTTTTTAACCCCAAATCTCTTATTTAAGAGGTCCTGTAATGCTTTTTTCTATTACAAGGGATGTTTACATTCCTTGTAACAGGAATAAAAGTGACATTTTTTTTTTTTAAAGAACAGTGTAAAAATAAAAATAAAAGGTAAAATAAATAAGAAAAATAAAAAATTTAAGCGCGCCCTGTCCCGACGAGCTCGCGTGCAGAAGCGAACGCATACGTGAGTAGCATCCGCATATCAAAACGGTGTTTAAAACACACATGTGAGGTATTAATGCAATCGGTAGAGCGAGAGCAATAATTCTAGCCCTAGACCTCCGCTTTAACTCAAAACTTGCAACCTGTAGAATTTTTTAAACATTGCCTACAGAGATTTTTAAGGGTAAAAGTTTGTCGCCATTCCACGAGCGGGTGCAATTTTGAAGCATGACATGTTGGGTGTCAATTTACTCGGTGTAACATTATCCTTCACAGTATAAAACAAAAAAGGGCTAACTTTACTGTCATCTTATTTTTTAATTCAAAAAAGTGTATTTTTTCAAAAAAAAGTGCGCTTACAAATACGGTGTGACAAAAAGTATTGCAACGACCGCCATTTTACTCTCTAGCATGTTAGAAAAAAGAATATATAATGTTTTGGGGTTCTAAGTAAATTTCTAACAAAAAAAATGTTTTTAACTTGTAAACAACAAATCTCAGAAAGAGGCTCGGACCTTAAGTTGTGTACCCATGTACTCATTCCCCTAGTCGGGGTTAGATATCTGGAGGCCCTCTTATCATAAAGGGGGCTTCCACATTCTTATAAGCCCCCATCACACACACAAACACACACACAAGCACACACTATTTCCGACATCTTTTTTGGGGGACAGGATGTGGGAAAGATGCCATTGTCCCTCAACATTGAGACAAGGTGCCTTTCAAGGGGAGGAGCCTTTGCCACCTCCCTTGTAAGATACTTCCCACCCCCCTTATGTTGAAAGACATGTGGCCTGTTATACTAAAGAAAGGGGATGCTCATTTTGCTGCCCTCCCTTTCCTGACCACTGTGGTTTGCTTGGATAAGGGACTGGGTGGAATTTAGGGGAGGGACCCCATGCTATTTTTTATTTATTTATTTTTAAATAAATACGTACTATCATTTTTAAAGAACTACTTTTGTACTGTTCTCTAACACCATGTGCAGGTTTAAGGCAAGCTCCAAGCATAATATTTAGAGAATTTGTGGATTTTCAATGTTGCCCTTTAAACCACATCAAGAGACCCTCGCCCCACTGAACTGTCGTTTTTTTCAACTTTATCTTTGCTTTAGTACATATGCCCCCATGACAATGCCCAGCTACCCATGCCCTTTTTTCCCCAACAAAAGATTGCCTATTATCCTTGAAATAGGACAGAAAAAAACTAGTCCCATAGACTTTGATGGGCACTAAGTTTGAAGCTTGTCAGCTTCCCACTGGGCTCACTGAACCGGGCTCAAACCAAACCCAGTCAGGGTTCTCTCTGAACTACATTTCTGAGACAACGAGAGGAAAGCAACAGTGTAAATTATTTCTTTCAGAATGACCCGGGTGTGGAGAATTTCGATTAGGCACACATTGGGAGAAAAGCAGGAAACCTGGTTAGACTGGATGTGTCAGCTTTTGTCATGGATAGGTGGAGTTGGGAATTGAATTTTATGGCCAGCAAACACACAGGAACAGGGAGTGAAAGGCCACGTTACTTGCACCTCTATGAAGCTGGAGTATTTCATATTACTTCCACTGAAAAAGTGTCAGTGGAACCCTTGGCCAGAGGTATGAAAATGGGTGGGACTTAAGATCAAAATTTATAAGACATTTCTCTATATACCAGGGTAACCTCAAAAGTCCCCAGAAAAGTCTGAGAAATATAGAAATTACGGAAGAGAGCAAGGGAGTCCCGTAGAATTTTATGGAACATGACACCTCACACCTCCTCCAGCCTTACTAGTGGCCTAGAATAACTAATAATACATTGTCAAGGCACTGATGTGGACCTTCTAGCTACACTGTAAGGGTTGCTCCAAGGAGAGCGGATGGGCTTAAACAAAAAGTGTAGGCCAAAAGCCAGTTCACAGTAAAGCAGGGCACCACAAGCAGATCATAACTAGGATTAGGATCAGGACTTGCAGAAGTAGGCCAACGGCTCCAAATGAGAGCAGGTAAAGCGTGATAGAGTCTAAAGCCTCATACACACGATTGGATTTTCCGCAGACAAAACCTCAGACTTTTGTCCAAAGGGCATTGGCCAGGAACTTGCCTTGCATACAAACGGCAAGGAATTGTCGGCCAACAAACACGAACGTGGTTTTTCAGCTCTTTAGCGCCACCCTTTGGGCTCCTTCTGCTAATTTGTGTTAGTTGAAGTTTGGTGAGTGTTGATTCACGCTTTTAATTCCGCACGTTTAATTTCGCACTTTTCAGTTTGTTGCTGAACGGCCATTCGTCAACCAGCCATGTTGCGGAATTGGAGGAGATAACGTGTTATTTATTATTGGCCTTGGAGTTATTGCTTTGACCCAAGTCCAGTCCAGGAACAGGAGGAGGAGGATTTCTTGGACCAAAAATTGGTTGCTTTATTAATCGTGAGCAATTATGTCATATGTCTTTGCTGCGGGAGCTCCAGAAGAATAATCAAGATGCTTTTTGGAATTATCTCTGAATGACAGACCCCTGCTTTCACCAACTCTTGGCATTGTTGACCCCCTATATTAAGAAGCAGGACACATGCATGAGGATTTTGTTTTATTTTTTGGTTGAATAATAATGATTTGATTTGTTATATTTTCTATATTTTTGGAGGCATAGAATGCACTTTTTGGTTAAGTTCTATTGGCAGATAGCATGTCTAATTATATTTGTTGTCTGTTTTTAGTGCACAATAAAAAAAATTGTGGAGAATAATACTTGGCTATGTGTTTTACTTCAAATGACAGTTTGGGAGTAGACAGTTACATTTAAAAAAATACAATGTAAAATTGACAAGGGACACCAACATAGTTGTATCTTTGATTACAGGATAATGGTGTTGTGGTAATTTGCACCTAAAAAGAAAAATAACAAGCATAATAATATTATTCTTGATATCACTAGAAAAAAAAGCCTTTGAAAATGTGTTTGCAATAACTCCATCAGTATCACCAGCAAAGCAGCTGCATTATTATCCCATTAAAGAAGAAGAGAATTGTGCGCTGCATTTCAAGATTTCATAATTTGCCACGTCACGAATGTTAATTCTCCATTACGAACGCTAGTTTACAAGACCAACTGCTTCTGGCTCATTCTTGCTTCCGAGCATGCGTGTTTGTATTATGGACTTTTGTCCAACAGAATTGTGTACACACACTCGGAAAATCCGACAACAGACATTTGTCCGTGGAAAATTTTAAAGCCTGCCACCCAACATTTGTCTGCAAAAAATCCGACAACAGTTGTCCAATGGGGATTACAAACGGTCGTACTTTCCACCAACAGCCTGTCATCACACATTTCCTGTCGGAAAATCCGATTGTGTGTACGCGGCTTTAGTGTCAGTTCATATTCACCAGAGCTCATGATGGTGGAAATGGACTTCGCTGCATGTTGACCACAAGTTGCAATCCTCACGTTTATCTACTTTGGGACGATTGTACCAGGAGGTTGATCTGAAGCAGGAAGGTACACTGCAGTGACAATCCAGAGGACAGAGTTGTTTTCAGACACCATAGGGAAGGTAGAGATCAGAGTTCAGGTCCAGCAGTGGACTTGTGTAACCAAGGATGAAGCCAAGGGTCAGGACACATAGCAGACTCCAATAGCCAGGAACAAAGCTAGAGGTCAGTACATGGGATCGATGGTAGAAGGTAGGCTTGATAACAGACAGGTATAGGGCTTGGCAGCTATCTTGCAAAAGTGGTGCTTATGCAGTGAGCCAAGAGCTGCTCTGAGTTTAACCACTTCAATACCGGGCACTTATACACCTTTCAGCTCAGACAAATTTTGAGCTTTCAGCGCTGTTGCACTTTGAATGACAATTGCGCGGTCGTGCTACACTGTACCTAAACAAAATTTTTATCATTTTGTTCCCACAAATAGAGCTTTCTTTTGGTGGTATTTGATCGCCTCTGGGATTTTTATTTTCTGCTAAACAAATAAAAAAAGCCCAAAAATTTTGGAAAAAAAAAATATATTTTTTTTGTTTCAGTTACAAAACTTTGTAAATAAGTAAGTTTTCTCCTTCACTGATGGGCACTGACGGCCTGCAGTGATGGGCACTGATAAGGCAGCACTGATGGGCACTGATGATGTGGCACCAATGAAGTGGCACTAATATGGGGCACTGATAAGTGGCACTGATAGGTGGCACTGATAGGCGGCACTGATAGATGGCACTGATAGGTGGCACTGATATGCGACACAGATAGGCACTGATAGGTAGCACAAATAGGCACCGATAGGTGGCACGGATTGGCATGGATAGGTGGCACGGATGGGCATGGATAGGCGGCAAGGATGAGCATGGATGGGCACTGATAGGAGGCATGGATAGGCGCTGATAGGCGGCATGGATGGGCACTGATGGGCGGCATTGTAGTGTACAGTATTGTACAGATGGATGCCAATCAGTGCCAAACAATAATGCATGCCAATCAGTGATGCCGATTATGGGCACAGATTGGCATTCATTGTGGGCACTGACTGGCATCCCTGGTGGTCTAGGGTGGTATACCTGGTGCTGGGCATCCCTGATGGTCTGGTGGCATCCCTGGTGGTCCAGTGTGGGCATCCTTGGGGGGGGGGGGGGCTGCACTGATAATAGATAGGCATAGACCCTTCCTGTCATAGGAGCAGCCGATCGGCTCTCCTCTACTCGCGTTCCGCACACAGGAAAGTAATCTCTGCACTATTTTTGAAATCGCAAATATTATTTCCAGTGTAGGCAGCATGCGAATAGTATTAATGGCACCTGCATGAGAGTCACGCATTTCTCTGTGCGGGAGGTTGCGGCTGCAACGTGCCATTATTAAGTTCTTGCTGAAGGAGAGGTGCAGGCTGTCCGATATTTACAGAAGGCTACAAAATGTTTATGGAGATGACACAACAAGAGTCAAAAATAAGAAGACATTATTCTTGTCAATGGTGTCATCACCATAAACATTCTGTAGCCTTCTGTGGATGTCAGACAGCCTTCACTTCTCCTTCGTCAAGAACTCAATAGCAGCATGTCTGCTTGGAATCCATTATTTACCTGCAATTTTAAAGAAAAGGATGAAGAAGAGTTACTGAAGATAAGGAGTTACTCTACCAATGTGAAATTTGCATGACCTATGTAAGTTAATAACAGTCCTCTTATACTGTATATATATCTATAGCTATAGCTATTGTCAAAAGTATTGGGACACCTGCCTTTACAAGCACATGTCAAAGGTTGGACATGACTGAACAATACACACACACACACATATATATATATATATATATATATATATATATACCATATTTATCGGCGTATAACATGCACTTTTTCCCCATTAAAATAAGGGAAAATTGTGGGTGCGTGTTATACTCCGATCCCCACTGACTGAGGGTGAGAGGAGTGAGCATCGCCGAGATACAACATAGCCGAGTGTACTGTGTACTCGCCTCCATTTGGCTCCATTCGGCTCCGCTCGCAGTCCCGCCCAGTCCTGCGATTGTACCTCTGTTATGTCCATCATAAGAGCCGGGCCAAGGGGTGGGACTGGGCGGGACTGCGAGTGGAGCCGAGATACAAAGGACATCGGGCTCTGTATTCTCGGCGGTGCTAATTTTAAAAACGAGCAAGGCTGCAAGGCTGAAATGACACTGAGCAAGGCTGCAATCAGACTGGACAAGGCTACAGATGGACACTGATCATTCTGCAATGATGGACAAGGCTGCAGATGATGGGCATTGATGGGCATTTGAATGTAAGTTTTTTTTTCCTTAAACTTCCCTCCTAAAAGTTTTTTTCCTTAAAATTCCCTCCTAAACTTGGAGTGCGTGTTATACGCTATAAATACGGTATATATACTATATCATCAAAAGTATCAGGACGCCTACCTTTATACAAGCACATGAACTTTGATGGCATCCCAGTCTTAGCAAGGTCCTTAAAAACATGGATGCGCTAATTTGGGGTGGAGGAATTTGACTGGCCTGCACAGAGTCTTGACCTCATCCCGATAGAACACCTGTGGGATGAAATAGAGCGGAGACTGCGAGCCAGGCCTTCTCATCTAACATCAGTGCCTGACATCACAAGCTTCTAGAAGAATGGTCAAACATTCCCATAGACACACTCCTAAACCTTGTGGACGGCCTTCCCAGAAGAGTTGAAGCTGTTATAGCTGCAATGGGGGGGCCAACTCAATATTGAACCCTACGGACTAAGGCTGGGATGCCATTAAAGTTCATGTGCGTTTAAAGGTAATACTTTTGGTGATATAGTATATATATATGTGTGTGTGTGTGTGTGTGTGTGTGTGTGTGTGTGTGTGTGTGTGTGTGTGTGTGTGTGTGTGTGTGTGTGTGTGTGTGTGTGTGTGTGTGTGTGTGTGTGTGTGTGTGTGTGTGTGTGTGTGTGTATTGTTCAGTCATGTCCAACCTTTGACAATTCTATGAGCCAGCTATCTGGACACCAAGAGAATTTTTCCAAAAAATTCCTTGGCAATTTTCTTACAAGATAAGTCGCTGGGTCCTTCCTCAATTATTCAGCTTGAGACCAGCATACCAAATACAACATGTACATACTCAAATTTGTACACACATAGTGTAATGTCCTGAACTGTACTGTACTAGGGCTAATTTTGTCAGAAGCAAGTTAACCTGCCACCATGTTTTAGGAGTATCGGTGGAAACCAGAGTACTCATAGGGAACTCATAGGGAACCCGTTTAATATTACCGCTGTGTTCTCTTTTCTGCAGGTATAACGTAAAGGGATAAAAACATTTAGAAAATGATCACTAATTAATATTCATGATGCCACACACATATCATGAATCAGGCAATGCATAACCACGCTCCCATCCTCGATGTATACCCACTATTGTGGGGAACATCTTTTGGTAAATCTGTTGAAAAGTTCACAGCCGTCGTGTGGAAGTAGAAGCGAGACATAAAGAAAATGTGTGCAGGCACCAGGCACAGTTTAAACAGCCTTTAGTGGAGTGAGTAGGCATAGGCGTGCGCACAGGGTGTGCCAGGTGTGCCTGGACACACCCTAATTACCCTGTGTGGAGCAGATGCCCCTTGTTTAGACCCCTGATATTTCACCAAAGCCCCCTAATGGGGCTCCTAAAAAAATAAAAATAAAAAAAACATAAAAGCAACAATAAAATAAATAAAACTGTAAAAAAATAATAAAAAATGAAATAAGAATAAAAACTACTGACACCAGCCATTGCCTTGCTGACACCAATCTCTGCCCTATTGGCACCGTCCATTGCTCTACTGAGACCGTCAGTATGCACACATACGCATGTGTGTTTGAGCTTTGGGGTGCACACCCTAATGCAATAGGCTGTGCACACCTATGTGAGTAGGTGTCTTCCAAACACTGTCACCATCCCCATGCAGGAAGTCACTAAGTCCACTCAAGCCCCCTTGACCCGCTTATACTCACCTTGTCAGCAACTTCTCGTCACCCTTTTATCCTTTGCAGCCCACATTAGAATGAGTGGTGTTGGCGACCAAGGGAAGCAGTAATGTTACTTCCTTGTCATGTGGTAGTGCTCAGACCTAGTGATTGGCTGCTAGACCAAAGCACTGTCAAAGAGACGAAGGTCCCAGCATTGTCGTCCGAGGAGAGGGAGTGTGTCAGAACTACAAAACACCCTCCCTGTCCTTTAGGCTAGGCTTACATTTATACATTGTGGTTGATGTGTTTTTTGGCACATTTTGCGGTTTGTTTTGTACTTTTTGAACATGCAATTTCTTTATGCATTTTTTAGATTTTTTTTTGCTTTTTTTTTTTTGCTAATGGGAAAGTATGACAGTTCTGTTCATGTAGTGTGATTTTGATGTGACTTTGCACTCTCTGACACTCAAGTAGCATTAAAAGTCACATCAGAGTAGCATCAAAGTAGTGCAGGAACCTTTATCTGTCAAAAGTTGCATTTTAGGGTTAGGGTTAAGGGCTAGGGTTAGGGTTAAGACCTAGGGCTAGGGTTAAATGCTAGGGTTAGGGTTACATTTTAGGCTAAGGGATAGGGTTAGAGTTACATTTTAGGCTAAGGGCTAGGGTTAGGGTTACATTTTAGGCTAAGGGCTAGGGTTAGGGTTAAATGTTAGAGTTAGGGTAAGGGCTAGGGATAGTATTAAGTGCTAGGGTTAACGTTAAGGGCTAGGGTTAGAGTTAAATATTAGGGTAAGAGCTAGGGTTAGGGTTACATTTTAGGGTTAGGGTTAAGTGTTAGGGTTAGAGTTAAGGGCTAGGGTTAGAGTTAAATATTAGGGCAAGGGCTAAGGTTAAGGGCTAGGGTTAGGGTTAAATGATAGGGTTAGGGTGAAAGTTAAGGTTAGGGTTAGCGGCAATCATTAGAGTTGGGGTTAGCGGTAATCATTAGGGTTGGGGTTAGCGGTAATCGTTAGGGTTAGGTGTAGTGGTAATTGTTAGGGTTTGCATTTACAGCTACCCCTAACCCTAACATTTTACCCTAACCTTAACCCTTAAACTTAGCTCTTAACCCTAACCTTTAACCTTAACATTTAACCCTAACCTTAAACCTAACCCTAACATGTAACCCTAACCCTAGCCCTTCACCCTAACACTAACATTTGACCCTAGCCCTTAACCTAACGTTAGCCTTTAACGCTAATATGCAACTGGACACAAGGCTTGTGCACCAATCTGATGCTACTTGAGTGCCTGAGAATGCAAAGTCCCATCAAAGTTGCATCAAAGTTACACTACATGAACAGAACTGTCATACTTTCCTATTAACAAAAAAGCTCATTAAAAAAATGCATCAAAAACACATAAAAAATGCAACACTTAAAGTTTGAATGATGATCCTTTGAAGTCTAATACATGCAAAACGCAATCTGCTGCGGGAAAAAGAAGTCCCTTACCCTTTCCAAAAATGCAGCGGTTGGAAAACACACAGATGTGACTGTGTTCCATAGGAAACCATGTTAATTGGTCTGTAATGCATTTCTGCAAAACGCTCTAAAAAATGCATGGATGTGAACCTAACCTTACTCCATAACATGGTGAAGGTGTTCTATAGTCAACAGAGATAGCTGGGATTAAATATTAACACAGGAAGAGCACAGTAGGCACCAGGTCACTAGATTTCTGGCAGGATCAACAGGTATTTATTAGATTTTTTTGCACTTATGGGACAGATTTAAAAAACGCCTTCAATTGTATATTAACCCACATTGCTACAGCATTACTCATTTATGTGGCAGCAGGCGTAGTGGACCCTAATGCCCAGCCACCGCATACATGCCTTGCTGTCTTGCTTTGGGGCACTCTCCCATCTGCTCCCCCAGAACTGTGACCGGGCTGTCACAGACATATCACGATCAACTACTGACTATCAGGAGCCAGTAGGCGTGACTTCTGAAAACTTCAGTACTGTGCAACCAATCACAATGTGGCAAAATCATGACCACTTCTGGCCGCCAGCATAAAAGGGTTAAACAAATCAAAAAGGAACAAATAAGAAAAAAACATTGTTAGAGTATAATAGACTTTATCCTCTGCAGTTGGAAAGAGTTATTTACTGTAACAGCTGTGAAGACATGAAATGGTCTTTCACGGGAGCGGGTTTTGGCTGACCTTTGCTGTAAAATAGGTCTGAATAAAAACAACTACTAATATTTATAAGCAACACTGCAAAATTCTTGATCCAGTTAGTATCCCATGGCCTCTGAGGATCATAAAGGAAACTTTTTCCTGTTTTAACAAAATTGGACCACTTTGCCTTCCTCTGGATCCACCTAGGATGCGATGAAGAGACAGATCATCCACAAGGGTGAGTGGGGGCTCTGACCCATCCTTGAACAATGTTTGCTGATTGGATTACCGATGGCCTTTTTCTAGACCTTTCCATTTCAACAAGGCTCTTTAGATACCAACTGCCTACAAGTACATTCTGCCGGTCACCAACAGTTGGTATCTAAAGGGCCTTGTTGGGTAGGAAAGGTCTAGAAAAAGCCAATTGGTATTCTGTTTGACAGGGGCTCCTGTGAATATATGCTTGGGGTGGGTCAGAGTCATGTGGTTTAATGAACACCAATTACTTGGTTTCACCAGAAATAACTTTTTGTGGCTTTTTTGCCTTGCCATTCCTTCAATCCAGGATGATACACAAATAAAAAAATTTTTTTCATTGCCGTATGAGTGGACTTGGAAAGTAAAAATATCAGTATACCACTCTGAATTGAAGTGGCAATTTAAAGACAAGAAACACATATTTTGGTAAAATAAAGCAATTTGATGTTCAGTAAACCGGATGACCCTGACCCATCCTTGACTAATGTTTGCCAATTAGACTGGAATGAGTCAAACCCTGTCCCAATGCAGACTCATAAAAGTTGCTCTCTATGCCACTGAGGTCCCAATCCCGGATCCTCTATGGAGGTTTCAGGCAGGTGTTGAATGTGTTAAGTAGGAAAGGTCTAGAAAAAGCCCATCAATGCTCTCATTATCTGAAGCTCCCTTTAACATATGGAAATGGCCTTTTTCGAGGCCTTTCCAACTCAATAAGACCCTTTAGATACCAACTGCCTACAAGTACATCCTTCCAGACAACAAGAGTTGGTATCTAAAGGGCTTTGTTGAGTAGGAAAGGTCTAGAAAAAGCCCGTTCAGTGGTCCCACATGTTAAAAGGAGATTCAGACAATCGGACCACTGATGGCCTTTTTTTTAGATGTTTCCTACTTAACAAGTTCAAAACTCAGATCTACACCATTGAGAGCTTGTCTTTTTTATGTTTTTACATGTTACTTGCCCCATGTGTGCATTGATTGTTCTGAGAAACACATATTCGGATCTCCTTGGTGCCTGCGCTTTGACTTATTGGACCTCCCAGATGATTGCTGACGGCGAAGGACCTTACACAGCCGGCTTTCCAAGTGGTTTTCGTTTCATGCCTGTAAGATCTGGTGTCGCTGACATACAGGTCCACCAACTCTGGTAAGAGTGTTTTATCATATCCATTTGTTTGGATCCCACCACTTCTCAAAGTACAGTCGACTGTTGGTTCTCCCTGTGCAGGATTAATTTCCAAGTTTCAGTGGCCCACCATCCATCTGGATGGACTTCTAGTGGACTCTTTCTTTATTTTCACTATTTGTTTTTACACTTTTTAGCGCTACATTTTTTCTCTTCCAAGTCCAAAACTCGCCTGAAACCTCCATAGCATATCCAGGATTGGAACCTTAGTGGCATCGAGAACAACTTCTATGATTTTGCATGGGGACAGGATTTGACTCGACCTGCACCTAGGTAAAGTGACATGTCATTACCCCACAGGGTGGCCGCTGCCTCTACAGAGGTAAGATATTTCTCTTTTTTTGTTCTTTGGCCAGACCTGCTAAGTGAATCCCCATACTTGAGTCAACTAAGTGCTCTATAAGGCCCTAGCACTCAACCTTTGGCCCAAGGGCCACACATGGCCCTTTGATGTTTAAAGTGTGGTCCTTGAGCACCAGCAGTCAGTAAATGGAGCATTGACTTGCAAAGGGAGTTTTAATAGTAATAAAGTCTAATGGCACGTACACACAGTCGGACTTTCCGACGGGAAATGTTGGATGTGAGCTTGTTGTTGGAAAGTCCGACCGTGTGTATGTTCCATCAAACATTTGCTGTCGGAATTTCTGAACACAAATGTTTGAGAGCAGGTTCTCAAATTTTCCGACAAAAAAAATTGTTATCGGAAAGTCCGATCATGTGTACTCAAGTCCGTCTCACAAAGTTCCACGCATGCTCGGAATGAAGCAGAAGGAGCCGCACTGGCTATTGAACTTCCTTTTTCTCGGCTCATCGTACGTGTTGTAAGTCACCGCGTTCTTGACATTCGGAATTTCCGACAACATTTGTGTGACCGTGTGTATGCAAGACAAGTTTGAGCCAACATCCTTTGGAAAAAAATCCACAATTTTGTTGTCGGAATGTCTGATTGTGTGTACACGGCATTATGGTTTCATGTAACATGTCCATAGTGTCTATTTGTCTCCTATAGCATGACTTCAGTCTCCAACCACTGCTGAAGAACAATCTCTGACCATATCCTCCAGCAAGTCTTTAGTCTGTGACAGTTTTCTGTAGCATTACATGTAATAAATACCATATGTGGCCCTTTGGAGACATTGAGGGGTGTAATTAAGCCCCCCCCCCTTTACATTGCAAGTTGACAACCTCTATAAGGGCTTTCCCTTCTCCCTCTTTTCTTTTCCAGTGGACACCCCAACCTCCCCCAGGGGCCGATAGCTGGTCCTTCTGTGCACCGCAACATCTAAAGCCCCATACACACTATCAGATTTTCTGCAGATTTTTTCTTTCAGATTTACCAAAACCATATAATATGAGGTCAAACCTTAGGAGTTTCAATGTGTATCCAGTCAGGCAGGCCCTTGCACTACATGGTTTTGGTAAATCTGAAGGAAAAAATCTGAAGAAAATCTGATAGTGTGTATGGGGCTTTACAGTGCAGACAATGGAAATGTGGCCATTGCAATCCTTGTTAATGTCAATTATATAGATGGGGGGTTGGAATTGGGGGAGCAAATCTGCTACCTTGCCAAGGGCCCCATTATTCTGTTACCCGTTTCTGACTCTGTAGGCAGCATTGCATTGCTTACACTTTTTTTTTTCAGCTTGCCATACAAAAAATTTGTTGCCCTGGGGCACCACAAACAGTCTTCATTTCAGGCACTTTGATCAGCAAGGCTGAACAGTGAGGTAGAGAGGCCGCAATATCATCCATTTATCCATTTCTGCTCCAGAATCAGCTGGAATGTACTTATCTGATTCCCCCACCCCCCACAAATCTCCCCCCTAGAAATGGAATCTCATGGCAAAGCGTGCACAGGTAAAATTGATTTAGGTGATATTGATTTTTATGAGAGTCTTTTTTCTCAGACTGACAAGAAATACCCAGTGTCGGACCTGACATCTATTAGAGGAGTGCTGCGAAGCTGAATACAGATGACAGAGCGGAGTGGGGGTGGGGAGGGGGGGGGGGTGCAACATAAATTTCCAATGAGACACTTACGTGTGCGCCACCGCAATGTCAACTCATCTTGGGCCGAAAAAAAGAAATCGTAGCTGCGCCTAAAAGGAGCGAATGTATTGTCTAAGAGGAGCAAGAGCGGAAAGACTGCGACCATTGTTGTGTGTGAGTGTGTCTGTGTGCATGTATGTTTATCCAAAAATGTATTACAAAACACTTTTATTGGTAAATGATTTTTATCTTTAAGATATAAAGAGGGAGTAAGAGAGGAGAAAGATGTGGGGGAGAGGACGACCACAAAAATTTCAAACGGGGGATATATAAGTGATATTTATATGCACAAACATATACAGTATATATGTATATATATATATATATATATATATATATATATATATATAGATATATAGATATATATATATATATATATATATATATATATATATATATATATATATAGATATAGATATAGATATAGATATAGATATATATATATATATATATATATATATATATATAAATATATATACACACACACACATATATATATATATATATATATATATATATATATATACATATATGTATACAAGGAATTGTCAGCCAACAAACACGAACGTAGTGACGTACTACGTGTTTTTTTCAGCTCTTTAGCGCCGTCCTTTGGGTTCCTTCTGCTAATTTTGTGTTAGTAGAAGTTTGGTGAGTGTTGATTAGCGCTTTTCTTTTCACTCTTTTCATTTTGCGCTTTTCATTTTGAGCTTTTCATTTTGCGCTTTTCAGTTTGTTTCTGAACGGCCGTTCATCAAATAGCCATGTTGCGGAATTGGAGGAGATAACCTGTTATTTATTATTGGCCTTGGAGTTAGTGCTTTGACCCAAGTCCGGTTCAGTAACAGGAGGAGGAGGATTTCTTGGACCAAAAATTGGTTGCTTTATTCGTGACCAATTTTGTCATATGCCTTTGCTACGGGAGCTCCAGGAGAATAATCCAGATGATTTTCAGAATTATCTCCGGGTGACGGACCCCTGCTTTCACCAACTTTTGTTGACCCCTTATATTAAGAAGCAGGACACATGCATGAGGCTTTTATTTTATTTTTTGGTTGAATAATAATGATTTGATTTGGTATATTTTCTATATTTTTGGATGCATAGAATGTACTTTTTGGTTAAGTTCTATTGGCAGATAACATGTCTAATTTTATTTGTTTTCTTTTTTTGATGCACAATAAAAAAATTGTGTAGAATAATACTTGGCTACGTGTTTTACTTCAAATGACAGTTTGGGAGTAGGCAGTTACATTTAAAAAAATGGTTCAAGTGGCCCATGGTGGCGGTGGGGTTATGGTATGGGCAGGCGTATTCTATGGACAACGAACACAAATGCATTTTATTGATGGCATTTTGAATTCACAGAGATACCATGACAAGATCCTGAGGCCCATTGTTGTGCCATTCATTCACGACCATCACCTCATGTTGCACCATGATAATGCACGGCCCAATGGTGCAGGGATCTGTATACAATTCCTGGAAGCTCAAAACATCCCAGTTCTTGCATGGCCAGCATACCTACTGGACATGTCACCCATTGAGCATGTTTGGGATGCTCTGGATTGGCGTATACGACAGCGTGTTCCAGTTCCTGCCAATATCCAGCAACTTGGCACAGCCATTGAAGAGGAATGGACCAACATTCCACAGGCCACAATCAACAACCAATATAGTAAAACTGCACATTTTAGAGTGGCATGTTATTGTGGCCAGCCTAAGGCACACCTGTGCAATAATCATGCTGTCTAATCAGCATCTTGATATGCCAGACCTCTGGGGTGGCAAAGGAGGAGTGCTCACTAACACAGACTTAGATTTGTGAACAATATTCAGAGAAATAGGCCTTTTGTCTACATAGAAAAAGTCATAGATCTTTGCATTCAGCTCATGATAAATAGGGGCAAACACAAAAGTGCTGTGTTTATAATTTTGCTCAGTGTGTATATATATATATATATATATATATATATATATATATATATATATATATATATATATATATATATATACAGAGAGACACACACACAGAGCTCATATATACATATATGCATGTACATATATATACACATACATCAAGCACAATACATACACATGCAACACACATATACACACATAAACCACACACATACATCGAGCACACATACATACACATGCACACACATGTACACACTCACACACATGACCCATACACACACACCACATGCATATGCATAGGCACACACACGTGACCCTTGCATACACACGCATATATATATATATATATATATATATACACTGGCATAGAGCACACATATATACACACCACACACACACATAGACATACACACACACCACGCACATACACATAGACACACATGTGACAATGCATACACATACATATACATGGAGGCATACAGCACATATATATATATATATATATACACACACATACACATAAACACACACACACACACATGACCCATGCACATAAACACATATACACACACACACATACAGCACACATATATTTACACACATACACATAGACACACACACATCATACACATAGACACGCACACATGGCCCATACACACACATGCACACATATATATGCACACACACAGATGCACACACAAACACACACACACATATATGCACAGGCACAGAGCACACATATATACAAACGTGTACACATATGTATGGCCCATGCACACACACATTCACACAAAAGCACAGAGCACACATAGATACACACACACACGACCCATGCACACACACACACACACCTGACCCATGCACACACACATATGTACACACATGACCAATGCACGCACACATATACATGCATACACACATGACCCATGCACACACAAGCATAGAGCAGATATATATATATACACACACACACACACACACACACGAGGGCCCATGCACACACACACATATACACATCTACACATACACACACACAGATACATAGCAGACATATATGCACACACATACACACACAGGGCCCATGCACACACACACATATACACACACACACCTACGCATACACACAAACACAGAGCAGACATATATATATATATATATATATATATATATATATATATATATATATACAAACACACACGCAGGGCCCATGCACATACACAAATGCACAGAGCACACACAGGCACACACACACACATACACGCAGGGCCCATGCACACACACACATTTACACACACACAGTGCTCTCGGTCTCTCTTGTTCATTTGAATAGCTTTCAAGGTAGGAAAATGGAAATGTAGAGCTTTGCCCTCTATTCCTGCAGCAGCGTCCTGGCAACAGAGCAATTTTCTATCATCAGGGATAAATGGCATTGAACAGTACATTCTGATAAAAAGGAGAGAAAGGGAGGAAAAAAAGAGCCTTAGCCCGAGAAGCCCATGATTGCTGCCCTTCCTGTCTGTCATCCCTTTTACAAAATCCTCTGTTCCAAATCTGAGCCGCATGCTGTCACAGCTAATAACGTCTTCTGCCGACAAGAGGGGGGAAGCAGCCTCGCCGCACAATGTTCCCATTTATTAAATAGAGTGCTTATTCAAAAATTGCAAATATCTTTGTTTGGTTCACTGCAAATTAAAACCAAGATCTAGGAAGTTACATGATGCAGCAATTATCAGTGTCACAGCCCCGGCTTCTACACAGAACGTGCGTCTATTGGAGCCGCTAGCCGGTGTCTGTGCTGAGGACATCAATAACATGGAGCGCTACCAGGGGATAGAATGTGGGTGATGGCCGCCTCTACCCGGCCTGTGCGCCATTCCCTTCTTCTTCCTTCCATGCTCTCATCTCCCTCTCTCTCACATTAATCCTTCTCTTCTGCCTCCTCCCCGCTTCTATCTATGACTTCTACACCCCTCTCCTCATTCTCTCTTTTCTTTATCTCTCCTTCTTTCTGTCTCTCTCTCTGTGTCCATCCTCCTCACTCTCTATAACTCTCCTTTCTCATCCTATCCACCCTCTCCCCCATTCTTCTCTCTCTTCCTATTTTTTTTTGTACTCAGTTCCTCTTTCTCTATGCCCATCCATTTCCCTTTGTTCCTTTTGCCTCGTTCTCTCCTTCTCCCTCCCCCCTTTTCATTCTCTCTTCCTTTCTTTTTCCTTTATCCGTCCCCACTTTCACTCTCTTCTTTTTCTCCTCTCTCATTCCTCCACTTTCATTCTCCCCCTCTAATTCTACTTTCTCTTTTCCCTCTTTCATTTGTTCCTTTGTTTCTCCTCTCTCTTGTCCCAGTTTCTAGTCTCTCCCCTCTATTTCTCATTTTTTTCTTTTCTCCACTTTCAACCTTTTTTCTCTAGTTCTCCTTTCTCTTTTACCCACTTTAATTCTCTCCTCTGTATTTTTCTTTTTTTCTTTTCCCCATTTTCATTCTCTCCTCTCTATTTCTCCTCTCTCTTGTCTCCACTTTCATTATTTTTCTCTCTTCTCTTTTCTTTCTTTTCCCCACTTTTATTCTTTCCTCTCTATTTCTTCTCCTCCTTGACCTTGACACTGCTTTTGTTCTCTCTCTTTTTTTTCTCTCTCCATTCCCCACTTTCATCCTCTCCTCTAAATTTCTTCTCTTTCTTTTCCCAACTTTCCTTCTCTCCTCTCAATTTTTCCTATCTTTTCCCAAATATCATTGTCTCCTCTCAATTTCTCTTCTCTCTTTTCCCAAATTTCATTCTCTCCTCTCAATTTCCCCTCTCTCCTTTCTTCACTTTCATTCTCCCCTCAATGTCCCCTCTCTCCTTTCCTCGCTTTCATTCTCCCCTCAATGTCCCCTCTCTCCTTTCCTCGCTTTCATTCTCCCCTCAATGTCCCCTTTCTCCTTTCCTCACTTTTATTCTCCCCTCTATTTCTCCTCTCTTTTTTTCTCCTCTCAATTTCTCCTCTCTCCTTTCCACACTTTCATTTTCCCCTCTATTTCTCCTTTTTTCTCCTCTTTCATTCTGTTCTCTCTATTTCTCCTCTCTCTTTCAACCACTTTCATTCTCTCCTCTCAATTTCTCCTTTCTCCTTTCTGCACTTTCATTGTCCCCTTTCTATTTCTCCTCTCTTTTTCCTCCTCTTTCATTCTATTCTATCCTATCTTCTCTTTTCTTTCTTTTCCCCACTTTTATTCTTTCCTTTCTATTACTTCTCGACCTTGACAATGTTTTTTTTCTCTCTCTCCATACCCCACCTTCATCCTCTCCTCTCAAATTCTTCTCTTTCTTTTCCCGACTTTCCTTCTCTCCTCTCAGTTTTTCCTCTCTCTTTTTCCAAATATCATTGTCAGCTCTCAATTTCTCCTCTCTCTTTTCCCGACTTTCATTCTCTCCTCTCAGTTTCCCCTCTCTCCTTTCCTCACTTTCATTCTCCCCTCAATGTCCCCTCTCTCCTTTCGTCACTTTTATTCTCCCCTCTATTTCTCCTTTTTTCTCCTCTTTCATTCTCTCCTCTCTATTTCTCCTCTCTCTTGTCCCTGCTTTCATTCTCTCTCTTCTTTTATTTCCCCCTTCTTCTCCCACTTTCATTCTCTCCTCTCAATTTCTCTTGTCAATCTTCCTCAATTTAATTCGCCCCCTCTCTATTTCTGCTCTCTCTTTTCCCCACTTCAATTCCCCTCCTCTTTAGTTCTCTTTTCTCTTGTCCCTGCTTTCATTCTTTCTCTTTTTTTTCTCCTCTCTCTCCTTTCCCCACTTTCATCCCCACTTCTCTCTTTTCCCTACTTTTCTTCTCTCCTCTATTTCTCCTCTCTCTTCCCCCCACATTTATTCTATTCTCTCAACTCCTCCCCTCTCTTTTCCTCACTTTTCTTCCCCCTCTCTATTTCTCCCCTATCTTGTCTCAGTTTCTATTCTCTTCACTCTATTTCTCCTTTTTTTTTCCTCCGCTTTCATTCTCTTTTCCCTATTTCTTCAATCTTATTTCCCGCTTGTTTTTTCTCCCTCCTTTTTTAATCACTCTTGTCTCTTTCTCCTTTGCCCACTTTCATTTTCCCCTCTCTGTTTCTCCTTTATTTTCCCTTCTCTGTTTCTCCTTTCTTTTCCCCTCTCCGTTTCTCCTTTCTTTTCCCTCTCTGTTTCTCCTTTATTTTCCCCTCTCTGTTTCTTTTCCCCTCTCTGTTTCTCCTTTCTTTTCCCCTCTCTGTTTCTCTTTTCTTCCCCCTCTCTGTTTCTCCTTTTTTTTTCCTTCTCCGTTTCTCCTTTCTTTTCCCCTCTCCGTTTCTCCTTTATTTTCCCCTCTCTGTTTCTCCTTTCTTTTCCCCTCTCTGTATCTCCTTTATTTCCCCCTTCTCCGTTTCTCTTTTCTTTTCCCTCTCTGTTTCTCCTTTATTTTCCCCTCTCTGTTTCTCCTTTCTTTTCCCCTCTCTGTTTCTCCTTTCTTCCCCCTCTCCGTTTCTCCTTTCTTTTCCCCTCTCCGTTTCTCCTTTATTTTCCCCTCTCTGTTTCTCCTTTCTTTTCCCCTCTCCATTTCTCCTTTCTTTTACCCTCTCCGTTTCTCCTTTATTTTCCCCTCTCTGTTTCTCCTTTCTTTTCCCCTCTCCGTTTCTCCTTTCTTTTCCCCTCTCTGTTTCTCCTTTCTTTTCCCCTCTCTGTTTCTCCTTTCTTCCCCCTCTTCGTTTCTCCTTTCTTTTCCCCTCTCCGTTTCTCCTTTATTTTCCCCTCTCTGTTTCTCCTTTCTTTTCCCCTCTCCATTTCTCCTTTCTTTTCCCCTCTCCGTTTCTCCTTTATTTTCCCCTCTCTGTTTCTCCTTTCTTTTCCCCTCTCCGTTTCTCCTTTCTTTTCCCCTCTCTGTTTCTCCTTTCTTTTCCCCTCTCAATTTCTAGTTTCTTTCCCCTCTCAATTTATCCTTTCTGTTCCCCTACTTTCATTGTGTTTCTCTCTTCCTCGTATTTCTTTCTCATCTAGTTTATCTTCTCTTTCTTTTTTTGCCCTTTTTCATCCTGCTTCTGTCTGTCTTTCTCCCTCCATCTTTCCTTTTGTCTCTTTGAACCAAGCCCCCCCCCCAAATACTGCCCCCAATGCTGGCCGTATCTCCATACATGCATCACTTTCTATAATGAAAAGGATGGGAACATGGAGCTGCTGGACTAAGCAGGCAGAGTTTTGGCCTGGGGGTTCATGTTTAGTCCCCCTGCTGTAGATTCAAACTTTTAGGATGGAAAACTTAGAAAGAAACTTTAAGGTTATTTTCTTGTGGTGGGCAGAGAAATATTTTCTATCTTTCTATGTTTCCGTCTTTTGGGAGAAAGAGACAGAAACTCCAGCATGGACATGGCCTTCCTGCAGTCCCCCAAGAGATACAGCAACTGGAGTAACAAGGTGTGCCCATAACAAAAAGTCAATATTGTGCTGAACAATCTCTTTAAAGTCAACCAAACACCAAAGTTTAGGCCCCCATGTATCGGCACTCCTACTGTTACACCTACCCTTCAAATCATGGATTTACATTTCCTCCCAACTCAGGTCTCTGATCTAGTCATGGTTAAGGAATCACCTAAACAATGTCAGCACACAAGAAGAGTTTCCAGGTCACTGATTGGTCCATTAGGCAAAGCCAGTTAAAGTGTTTGTTACCCCAACATTTCTTATATGTGCCTGATATGTGGCCGTCGTATCATGTACTTGTGTTAAAAAGCATCCTGTTCTCTTTGTATTTCTTTCCTTCTGTGAAATACCTGGTGATCCTACCAGACCTCTTGCTTTCCTATTTCAAAGTAGGGAAGGGTTAATACCAGGTCAGTTCTCTTTTTGCTGCCTGTGTCCCATCAGAGAGCTTCCCCTCACTTCCTGTCCCAGGGATGTAGCAGGAAGTGAGAGGAAATCTCTTTAAAGTGAGGTGAAATCCCCTCCTGGACAGTTGTCCCCATTGGGTGACATCCCAACAGTTTTTGTTCCAGTAACAATGGTCACCATGACACACCGAGAGCGAAGAAAGTGGAACAATACCACTGGATGCATAGGGTTATCTTACTGGTATTGTTATCTTAAGGTATTAATGTTGGTGCAAATGATATGCTTCCTGGGCAGGCAGCTTCTGCACCCTAGAGGGTCTCCACGGTCTCTTCGGCCTGTAGTGTAATATAATAAGATTTGAAATTGAAGCGCCACACCACTGTTAAGAGGCCCAGATACAACTTCCATTAAAAGTCAGTCCAAAAAATTTAGCCAATACGTTTCAGGGGGGCGAGTGCCCCTTCATCAGGGCTTAACTGGCAACATTGTGAGCAAACCAGAAGTGAACTGGACCTGCAATTGTATTTTGTACAGTGCCAGCCAAACAAGCTGCTGATAAGGCCTGTGCTTGTAATTATCACCGGAAAAAATACAATTGTAGGTCCAGTTCACGTCTGGTTTGTTTACATTGTTGCCAATCAAGTCCTGATGAAGAGGGTGCTTGAGCCAATGAAACGCGTTGGCAGCTTTTTAGGCTTGCACCCCTTACTTTTAACAGAATGAAGTTGTATCCGGACCTCTTCTTAGAAGTGTAGTGGCGCATCAATTTCAGTTCTCGTTACATTACATAAAGAGTGAGATGGGGGTTCTAACCCTTCCCCACTCTATCCACAATAAGAAAAAGGTTTTGGCTAGGGATAAACTTTAAAACACACACAAAGATCATTCAAATCAAAAGCCACAAGTTTAAAATGCGTTAAGGCCTTCTGTAGTTTGCTCTTTTCTCTACACTTTTCTAATTACCGTATATACTCGAGTATAGGCCGACCCGAATATAAGCCGAGGCCCCCAATTTACCCCCAAAAAACTGGAAAACTTATTGACTCGTGTATAAGCCGAGGGTGAGACATGGCTGTCCATCCCTGTGTGTCCGTCCATCCCTGTGTGTGTGTCCGTCCATCCATCCCTGTGTGTGTGTCCATCCATCCATCCATCCCTGTGTGTGTGCCTGTCCATCCATCCCTGTGTGTGTGTCCATCCATCCATCCATCCCTGTGTGTGTGTGTGTGTGTGTGTGTGTGTGTGTGTGTGTGTATCCATCCATCCATCCATCCATCCCTGTGTGTGTGTGTGTGTGTGTGTATCCATCCATCCGTGTGTGTGTGTGTGTGTGTGTGTGTGTGTGTGTGTGTGTGTCCATCCATCCATCCCTGTGTGTGTGTCCGTGCAGCCTTGTGTGTGTGTCCAGCCTACCTGTGTCCCGAGCCTCCGTCCCGAGCCTCCTCCGTCCCGAGCCTCCTCCGTCCCGTGCCTCCTCCGTCCCGTGCCTCCTCCGTCCCGTGCCTCCTCCGTCCCGTGCCTCCTCCGTCCCGTGTCGTGCCGATGGATCGCCGCTCTTCTCGGCCGCCATTCTACAATTCAAAAGCCGCGCCTCCGCCTCCGCCTGTGATAGGCGGAACACTCAATTTCCCAGCAGCCTGTGTTCCGCCTATCACGGACATCCTCTCATCGTCGTCCGTAGTATGAGAATGAGCGGATGTCCGTGATAGGCGGAACACTGACTGCTGGGAAATTCAGTGTTCCGCCTATCACAGGCGGAGGCGGAGAAGGAGGCGCGGCTTTTGAATTTTAATGTCCGCCGTCTGTCTGCTCGATACGCTGATCGAGCAGTCAGACAGCGGTGACTCGAGTATAAGCCGAGGGGGGCACTTTCAGCCTCAAAAAAGAGGCTGAAAATCTCGGCTTATACTCGAGTATATACGGTAAGTAGTAACAGAGGTTAAAAAGACAAAAAGTAGATCAAGTTCAACTACTAACCTCCCTGGTGGTTTTCCTGAGTGTGGCTCGGGGTTAAATTTCAGTACCATTAGCGGTAACCCCGAGCCACACTCGGGATTGCATTGCAGAATCCTGGTGCAGTGTACTTACCTTGTCATCAGGATCCTGAGATTTCCCCTCCCTCGCTGTTTCTGTGTGTCCTCCACCCGATGCTTTGTGTGCCGGGATCCTTTCCCTGCGAGCGTCACTACGCATGGGGGGCGGAGCCTGGCGGCGAACTCAAAAAGTACACAAAACATAACACATACAGTACGCTATAATCTTACAGATAACATTACTGTATGAAATCATGTCACATCCCTTTTGTCCCTAGTACTTTGTCCAGTGCCCTGCATGCACTTTTATATTATATATATTGTTCTTTCCGCCTGGAAACTTGAGATTGTCCATAGCAACCAAAAAATGGCCCTTTATGTCAAAAGTGGTTTTAGACTAGCTAGAAAACAGCGATCGTAAATTTGAACACTTGCAGAATTGAGCGATAGCGAATCAATCCTGAGGAAATTCATTTTATTCATATTATATTATTATTTTTTATAATTATTTATAGTTATTTATTATATTATAATTTATGATTTTGTATTTCAAACGTTATCATACCCGGGATATCTACTAGACTCTTGTTTGGACAGATTTAAGTGTGTTATTACTAAGAATTACAGGCCTACAATATAAAACGCCAAATTTCTATGCAAAACAATCGTATTGCTTTGAGAGACAAAAATCTGAAATAATCATACCGCCAGGGTGGTTAGTAGAAAACCTCCATAAACAGAATCCTATACCCACAGTAGATCCAGAGGAAGGCAAAGAAAATCTTAAAAAGCTTGGTTAGATTTGCTCCAAAAGTAGAAAAACGTCCTCTCTGATCCCTTAAAGACAGGGGTCCCCAAACTTTCTGAACAAAGGGCCAGTTTACTGTATTTTTAGACTTTAGAGTGGCCAGACTGTGGCCAGTGGAAGTAAAAAAAAAGTGCCCTGGCATCGTTGGGAGTTAACAAAAAAACATGGCGCCTGAAGTCAGTAGGAGGAGGAATAGCACCCCATAACTGGTATTAGTGGGAGAAGTAGTGCCCTCACCCTTGGTGTTATTGGGAAGAATAGTGCCCTATTGTTGGTGTCAGTGGGAGGAATTATGCCCTATTGTTGTTTTCAGTAGAAGGAATGGGGCCACTTGGTTGGTGTCAGTGGAAGGAATAGTGCCTTCGAACAGTAGGGATAGGTGTTCCCCAAGGGCCAGGTAAAAGCAAGGAAAAGTCCAGTTCACGTCTGGTTTGTTTACACTGTTGCTAATCAAGTCCCGATGAAGAGGGTGCTTGGGCCCATGAAACGCGTTGGCAACTTTTTAGTATTGTCCCCCTGACTTTTAACGGAATAAATTTGTATCTGGACCTCTTCTTAGCAGTGTTGGGACGCTTCAATTTCAGTTCTCATTACATTACACAAAAAGTGAGATGAGGTTCTAACCCTTCCCCACTCCATCCACAATAAAAAAAAAGTTTTGGCTAGAGATAAACTTTAAAACACACACACATAGATCATTCAAATCAAAATCTACAAGTTTAAAATGCATTAAGGCCTTCTGTAGTTTGCTCTTTTCTCAACACTTTTCTAATTACATAGTAACAGGTTGAAAAAGACAAAAAAGTCCCTAAAGTTCAACGATTATTAGAAAACCTCTATAAACAGAATCCTATACCCACAGTAGATCCAGAGGAAGGCAAAAAAAAAAAAAACTTTAAAGCATGGTTAGATTTGCTCCAAAAGTAGAAAAACTTCCTTTCTGATCCCCTAAAGGTAGAGGTCTCCAAACTTTCTAAACAAAGGGCCAGTTTACTGTCTTTTAGACTTTAGGGGGGCCAGACTGTGGCCAGTGGAAGTAAAAAAAAAATGCCCTGGCATTGTTGGGAGTTAATAAAAAAACATAGCGCCTGAAGTCAGTAGAAGGAGGAATAGCACCCCATCATTGGTATTAGTGGGAGGAATAGTGGCCCCCATCCTTGGTGTTATTGGAAAGAATAAGTGCCCTATTGTTGGTGTCAGTAGAAGGAATGGTGCCACTTCATTGGTGTCAGTGGGAGGAATAGTGCCTTCAAACATGGGATAGTTGCGACCTAAGGGCCAGATAAAAGAAAGCAAAGGTCCACATCTGGCAGTTTGGAGACCACTTCCCTAAGGCAATCGAAAAATTCTAAAAATGTCTAGCTAAATCTGTATAGGAACAGCGATTCATGATTTGCCGTCCTTTGTTTGGCCAGTCCACTGATGGATACACACTGGCCAAACCTCTCTTCTTCTCTCCCCATTAATAATTTTGGGTAACCCCACTTACGTAATTTTAAGTGTAATAACATGTTTATAGTCAATTTTTTTTTTTAGGATTCTTTTTATTGGGTTTTAGACAACTTGTAAATAGTGTGCTATTATATCATTCATTTTTAGGCAATTTAATATAACTGGATTTTTGTAATTAGTGTGCTATTATAGAATATATATATATTTTTTAAAAACGAATGTGCGTTAGGCTAGAAGTTTTGGTCCTTCTGATTGGCCAGCTAAATGTTACAAAACGGAGAGCTGTGTGAGTAACTTTCACATCTTTATAGTAGTGTTTGTAGCTTTTATTGATATTTTAACTACCGTATTTATCGGGGTATAACACGCACCGGCGTATAACACACACCCCAAGTTTAGGAGGGCATTTTAAGGAAAAAAGTTTTAGGAGGGAAGTTTAAGGAAAAAAAAACTTACATTTAAATGCCTGTCAATGCAGCCTTATCAGTGTGCATCTGCAGTTTTGTCCATCATTGCAGAATGATCAGTGTCATTTCCAGCTCGCCCAGCGCCGTTTGCAGCCTTGCCCATGTTTAAATTTCCAGCCGCCGAGACAGACCGAGCGAGCGCCGCCGAAAAAGACCGAGCCGACTTGCTCGGCTCCGTTCGTAGTCCCGCCTCCCTGCTGTTTCTCTAGCGAGTGCTGCCGAAAAAGACCGAGCCGTCTGTACTGTGTATTCGGCTGGGCTCCGCTCGAAGTCCCGCCCAGTATGGGCGGGACTGCAAGCCGAGCCGAGCCGAGTACACAGTACAGTCGGCTCGGTCTTTTTCGGCAGCGCTCGCTAGAGAAACAGCAGGGAGGCGGGACTACGAGCGGAGCCGAGCAATCGGCTCGGTATTTTTCGGCGGCGCTCGGTATTTTTCGGCGACGCTCTGTATTTTTGACTCGCAGACAGTGGGGATCGGCGTATAACACGCACCCACGACTTTCCCCCGATTTTAAGGGGGAAAAAGTGCGTGTTATACGCCGATAAATACGGTATATATATATATATATATATATATATATATATATATATATATATATAGATAGATAGATAGATAGATAGATAGATAGATAGATATAGATAGATAGATGATATACAGTGCCTTGCGAAAGTATTCGGCCCCCTTGAACTTTTCAACCTTTTGCCACATTTCAGGCTTCAAACATAAAGATATAAAATTTTAATTTTTTGTGAAGAATCACCAACAAGTGGGACACAATTGTGAAGTGGAACGAAATCTATTGGATAATTTAAACTTTTTTAGCAAATAAAAAACTGAAAAGTGGTGCGTGCAAAATTATTCGGCCCCTTTACTTTCAGTGCAGCAAACTCACTCCAGAAGTTCAGCGAGGATCTCTGAATGATCCAATGTTGTCCTAAATGACTGATGGTGATAAATAGAATCCACCTGTGTGTAATTAAGTCTCTGTATAAATGCACCTGCTCTGTGATAGTCTCAGGGTTCTGTTGAAAGCGCAGAGAGCATCATGAAGACCAAGGAACACACCCATGATCACTCTGGATGAACTGCAGAGAACTACAGCTGAGGTGGGAGAGTCTGTCCATAGGACAACAATCAGTCGTACACTGCACAAATCTGGCCTTTATGGAAGAGTGGCAAGAAGAAAGCCATTTCTCGAAGATATCCATAAAAAGTCTCGTCTAAAGTTTGCCACAAGCCACCTGGGAGACACACCAAACATGTGGAAGAAGGTGCTCTAGTCAGATGAAACCAAAATCCAAATTTTTGCCCACAATGCAAAACGATATGTGATTGGTGTAAAAGCAACACAGCTCATCACCCTCAACACACCATCCCCACTGTCAAACATGGTGGTGGCAGCATCATGGTTTGGGCTTGCTTTTCTTCAGCAGGGACAGGAAAGATGGTTAAAATTGAGGGGAAGATGGATGCAGCCAAATACAGGACCATTCTGGATGAAAACCTGTTGGAGTCTGCAAAAGACCTGAAACTGGGACGGAGATTTATCTTCCAACAAGACAATGATCCCAAACATACAGCAAAATCTACAAAGGAATGGTTCACAAATAAACGTATCCAGGTGTTAGAATGGCCAAGTCAAAGTCCAGACATGAATCCAATCGAGAATCTGTGGAAAGAGCTGAAAACTGCTGTTCACAAACGCTCTCCATCCAACCTCACTGAGCTCGAGCTGTTTTGCAAGGAAGAATGGGCAAGAATTTCAGTCTCTCGATGTGCAAAACTGATAGAGACATACCCCAAGCGACTTGCAGCTGTAATCGCAGCAAAAGGTGGCTCTACAAAGTATTAACTCAAGGGGGCCGAATAATTTTTCACGCCCCACTTTTCATTTTTTTATTAGTTAAAAAAGTTTCAAAAATCCAATAGATTTCGTTCCACTTCACAATTGTGTCCCACTTGTTGGTGATTCTTCACAAAAAATAAAAATTTTATATCTTTATGTTTGAAGCCTGAAATGTGGCAAAAGGTTGAAAAGTTCAAGGGGGCTGAATACTTTCGCAAAGCACTGTATATATATATATATATATAGATAGATAGATATAGATATATATATATCTATATATCTAAATATATATATATATATATATATATATATATATATAGATAGATATATATATCTATATATCTATATATATATATATTTATATCTATATCTATATCTATCTATCTATCTATCTAAATATATATATATATATATATATATATATATATATATATATATATTTATATATATATATATATATATATATATATATATTTAGATAGATAGATATATATATATATATATATATATATATATATATATAGATAGATAGATATAGATATCTATATATATATATATGTATATATTTATTATTATTTTTTTTTTTCCTAAAACACACAAAAAAGGATTGAGTTATTTTGACATGAAAACTACCCCACTCGGAGATTCTATAATAACTCTGTTCAGGATAGAAGATTAATGATCTCACATTAGTATTTTCAAACACTCTTTGCAGTCAATTAATAATTGCAATCATCACAAACGTTGAGCAAAACCAGACTGCTTTCTTTCCCCCTCCGTGACACAAGCCAGAGCCAAGTGACTCCCCCCCACCCCATCATAGCCAACATGACAGGATCCTCCAGGTAGCACACCATGACCCCCCCCCCCAACCATTCTTATAATATAGCGGGGGGGCTTATTCTGGAAAAACAAGTCACGCAATTTATTGTGTTAAATCTGCCTAATAAATGTTATTTATTGGCTAAGGATTTGCGCACACGGGCGTTTGTGGTTTGGTTGCTGACATGAGTTTGTGAAGCTCCTGGGAAGCGGCGTTTGAATTGTGAATTGGATTACCGTATACAGAATAGTGTAACTGGAGTCTATTGATGGGTTTGATGTGTTGTGCTGTAAGTCCTGTTCTTCTGCTTTTACACAGCATAAGGCAATGTGGATGTGGCCTTTTCTGGCCTGTTTTTATTTACATGTTAGCAATTGGTATTTTTTGCTAGAAAATTTCTTACAACTCCCAAAACATTATATATAAACATTATATATATATATATATTATATTGTCAAAAGTATTGGGATGCCTGCCTTTACATGTACATGACCTTTAATGGCACCCCAGTCTTGGTCCATAGGGTTCAATATTGAACACTAAAAACAAAAAACCCAGGCGCACAGACCAGAGGCCAAGTGAAAAGTCAAAAAGAAAAATGAAATGTAGTTGTGAGTCCAAAACTCATAGACAAATGAAGAGAGAAGATATAATCAAAGGGGTGAACAGCGCTGATCAGCCGACATAAATAGGACCCTCAGAGGCAAAGTAAAAACGTTTTATTATTGTTAAAAAAATAATAACATGTTCACCAAGGCATACAGTAGCCCCATGGGCGCCATCAATAAATTTGTTTCGTTCTGTTCCGTTACGGTTTGTATTAAAATGAATTCGTACTTCGTATTTCATGTCCGAAATTCCGTTTCAATTCATACGAAATACGAATTGTCGTTAGGTTCGTTAACTTGTATGAACGTTCCTTACGATGACTTTAAAGGCAAAAATATACCTCAATATGACAGTCGATGCTGATGGAAGTTTGGTTTTTATCCGAAATACCGTTGAAGAATTTCCTATCCGAAATACGAATTTTCGTTAGATGAGGGGCTCCCACCATCCCTGTGCTGTGCTGACTTCCTCCTGGGGATTCGTAAATAAAAGTTCGTATTTCGTACAAAATTCGGACGCATGGCAATTCATATTTCGGAACCTCCCGAACGTTTGAATTTAGGGAAATTCGTACGAACTTGAGATTCATACGAAACGAATCGCACATGTCTAGCATACAGCTGTCAATTGATGGTCATGCAGAGACTTAGTCCGTAGGGTTCAATATTGAGTTGGCGCACCCTTTGCAGCTATAACAGCTTCAACTCTTCTGGGAAGGCTGTCCACAAGGTTTAGTAGTGTGTCTATGGAAATGTTTGACCATTCTTCCAGAAGCGCATTTGTGAGGACCTTGCTAGGAGGGATTATGGTATGGCGGTTGTTTTTCCGGGGTTGGGTTTGGCCCCTAAGTTCCAGTGAAGGGAACTCTTAAGGCATCAGCATACCAAGACATTTTGGACAATTTCATGCTCCCAACATTGAGGGAACAGTTTAGGGATGGCTCCTTCCTGTTCCAACATGATTGCACACCAGTGTTCAAAGCAAGGTCCATAAAGACATGGATGAGTGAGTTTGGGCTCGAGGAACTTGACTGGCCTGCACAGAGACCTGACCTCATCCCAATAGAACACCTTTGGGATGAATTGGATTGAAGGCTGCGAGCCAGGCCTTCTCTTCCAACATCAGTGCCTGACCTCACAAATGCACTTCTGGAAGAATGGTCAAACATTCCCATAGACACACTCCTAAACCTTGTGGACAGCCTTCCTAGAAGAGTTGAAGCTGTTATAGATACACAGGGGGGGGCAACGCAATATTGAACCCTACGGACGAAGACTGGGATGCCATTAAAATTCATGTGCTTGTAAAGGCAGGCGTCTCCCAATACTTTTGGTAATATAGTTTATATATACTCTCTCTCTCTCTCTCTCTATATATATATATATATATATATATATATATATATATATATATATATATATATACATATATACAGTATCTCACAAAAGTGAGTACACCCCTCACATTTTTGTAAATATTTTATTCTATCTTTTCATGTGACAACACTGAAGAAATGACATTTTGATACAATGTAAAGTAGTGAGTGTACAGCTTGTATAACAGGGTAAATTTGCTGTCCCCTCCAAATAACTCAACACACAGCCATTAATGTCTAAACCGCTGGCAACAAAAGTGAGTACACCCCAAGTGAAAAATGTCCAAATTTGGCCCAATTAGTCATTTTCCCTCCCCATGTCATGTGACTCGTTAGTGTTACAAGGTCTCAGGTGTGAATGGGGAGCAGGTGTGTTAAATTTGGTGTTATCACTCTCACTCTCTCATACTGGTCACTTGAAGTTTAACATGGCACCTCATGGCAAAGAACTCTCTGAGGATCTGGAAAAAGAATTGTTGCTCTACATAAAGATGGCCCCGGCTATAAGAAGATTACCAAGACCCTGAAACTGAGGTGCACCGCGGTGGCCAAGACCATACAGCGGTATAACAGGACAGGTTCCACTCAGAACAGGCCTCTCCATGGTAAACCAAAAAAGTTGAGTGCACGTGCTCGGCGTCATATCCAGAGGTTGTCTTTGGGAAATAGACACATGAGTGCTGCCAGCATTGCTGCAGAGGGTGAAGGGGTGGGGGGGTCAGTCTGTCAGTACACAGACCATACGCCGCACACTGCATCAAATCATCCCAGAAGGAAGCCTCTTCTAAAGATGATGCATAAGAAAGCCGGCAAACAGTTTTCTGATGACAAGCAGACTAAGGACATGAATTACTGGAACCATATCCTGTGGTCTGATGAGACCAAGATAAACGTATTTGGTTCAGATGGTGTCAATCAATCAACCAGGTGAGGAGTACAAAGACAAGTGTGTCTTGCCTACAGTCAAGCATGGTGGTGGGAGTGTCATGGTCTGGGGCTGCATGAGTGCTGCTGGCACTGGGGAGCTACAGTTCATTGAGGGAACCATGAATGCCAACATGTACTGTGACATACTGAAGCAGAGCATGATCCCCTCCCTTCAGAGACTGGGCCGCAGGGCAGTATTCCAACATAATAATGACCCCAAACACACCTCCAAGATGAGCACTACCTTGCTAAAGAAGCTGAGGGTAAAGGTGATGGACTGGCCAAGCATGTTTCCAGACCTAAACCCTATTGAGCATCTGTGGGGCATTCTCAAATAGAAGGTGGAGGAGTGCAAAGTCTCTAACTTCCACCAGCTCTGTGATGTCATCATGGAGGAGTGGAAGAGGACTCCAGTGGTAACCTGTGAAGCTCTGGTGAACTCCATACCCAAGAGGGTTAAGGTAGTGCTGGAAAATAATGGTGGCCACACAAAATATTGAAACTTTGGGCCCAATTTGGACATCTTCACTTAGGGGTGTACTCACTTTTGTTGCCAGCGGTTTATACATGAATGGCTGTGTGTTGAGTTATTTGGTGGGGACAGCAAATTTACAGTTATACAAGCTGTACACTCACTACTTTACATTGTAACAAAGTATCATTTCTACAGTGTTGTCACGTGAAAAGATAGAATAAAATATTTACAAAAATGTGAGGGGTGTACTCATTTTTGTGAAATACTGTATATATATATATATATATATATATATATATATATATATATATATATATATATATATATATATATATATATATATATATATATTATATATTTTTTTTTATGTTTTAAAGCAGAGGCCCAATAGAATAAATTGGTGGGTTTTGCAAATTGTTTAGTCACATGGTATTTGCGCAGTAGGTTTTTCAAACACATTTTTTTGTGAAAAAAATACACTTTTTTGGAATCTTGCACAAAAACACAAAACATAACCCGATTTTTTGGTAAAATATTAAAAATAATGTTATGCAGAGTAAATAGATACCAAACATGTCATGCTTTAAAATTGCGCACCTGTGCAACGGAAACAAACGGCATAAATTTTACTATCCACAGGAGAGGCTTTAAAAGCCTTTACAGGTTTCCCACTTTAGAATGACACAGGAGGTCCAGTGCTAGAATTACTGCCCATGATCTGATGCCCTCAGTGATACCTCACATGTGTGGGGCAATCGCTGTTTGGCCAACACGTGCGTTTTCCTTTGCACCCGAGTACAGGGTGACGCGGCACTTTAACCACGTCAATACCGGGCACTTTCACCCCCTTCCTGCCCAGGCCAATTTTAAACTTTCAGCGCTGTCACACTTTAAATGACAATTGCGCGGTCATGCTACGCTGTACCCAAACTAAATTTTTATCATTTTGTTCACACAAATAGAGATTTCTTTTGGTGCTATTTAATCACCACTGGGTTTTTTATTTTTTGCTACCATAGATTTTGAAAAAAAAAATAACAAGTTTTTCTTTGTTTCTGTTATAAAATTTTGCCAATAAATAATCTTTCTTTATGAATTTAGGCCAAAATGTATTCTGCTATTTCTTTGGTGAAAATAACCCAAATCAGTGTATATTATTTTGTCTGTAGGAAAGTTATAGAGTCCACAAACTATGGTGTATATCTGAAAAAACTGATCAATTCTGATATACTGACGGACTATCTCAATTTATTGAGGCCCAAAAATGCCAGGAAAGTACAAACACCTGCCAAATGACCCCTTTCTTGGAAATAGACAGTCCAAGGTATTTAGTAAGAGGTATGGTGAGTTTTTTTGAAGTTGTCATTCTTTGTCACAAGTCTTAGCAAAGTGAAGAAATTATTATTATTTTTGTTTTATTTATTTTTTATTATTTTTTTTACATACTGTCACCAGTGCAGTACAGCATCATCAAATAACTGGTGTGGCGGTGTTTGGGGACAATGATTGGTGACAGTACAAATATTTTTATAGTACTAATATATATTTTTTTATATATTGTTTTTTAAAAAAAAAAAAAAAACACTTCAACCAGAGCACATTTTATTTTTTATTTTTTCAAAACACTTCAACCAGAGCATAGTAACATTGTTATACTCTGGGGAAGTGATCAGTATTTTTTTTTTCATTTTTTTTTACAAATTATGTTTGCATATAGCAATGAATTTCATTGCTATAAGCAAGCATTTTACTAAATGAAATAAATGCATTCAGTTCCTTTTGTTGTAATTAGCTGAGCTAAGGGACACTTTCATGAATTAAAAAAAAAAAAAAGAAACAGCAAAGTTAGCCCAATTTTTTTTGTATAATGTGAAAGATGATGTTACGTCAAGTAAATAGATACCTAACATGTCACGCTTTATAATTGCACGCACTCGTGGAATGGCGACAAACTACGGTACCTAAAAATCTCCATAGGCGATGTTTTAAAAAAAATTTTTTTACGGTTACCAGGTTAGAGTTACAGAGGAGGTCTAGTGCTAGAATTATTGCTCTCGCTCTGACGATCGCGGTGATACCTCACATGTGTGATTTGAACACCGTTTACATATCCGGGTGCAACATCCGTATGCGTTTTCTTTGCTGTGCAAGCTCGCGGCGAGGGGGGCGCTTTAAAAATGTTTTTTTTTTGTTATTTATTTTTATATCATTAAATTGTGTTTTTAAAAAAAATTATAATAATAATCATGTGATCACTTTTATTGCTATCACAAGGAATGTAAACATCCCTTGTGACAGTAATAGGTGGTGACAGGTACTCTTTATGGATGGATCTGGGGTCTAAAAGACCTCCAATCCCTCCTTTGCGCTTCAAAGTATTCAGATCGCCGAAAACGGCGATTCTGAATACTGTATATTTTTTTTAAATCCGGCGCCATTGGCAGCCGAGTAACCCGGAAGTGACTTCATGACGTCGCTTCTGTGTTTACATTCGGGAGTCTGGAACTAAGCTGCTTCCGGCTTCATGCCAGTCTCTCTCTAGCCGCCGGAAGTGGCGGATCAAGGGTCAGAGAAGGCGGGAGGTGGCAGGAGGGGGGGACGTCCCCTCCTGCTCCTCCGGGATAACAATCGAGCAGCTTTTAGCCGCATCGGTTGTTATCCCTGGATAGCCGATCGCCCGCTCTAAAAAACGGTACCAGGATGATGCCTGCAGCTGCGGGCATCATCCCGGTATAACCCCCGAAAGCCGAGGCCGCATATCTGCACATGCTTGGCCAGAAGGAGTTATACCCCGGGGGGAGGGGGGAACATCCCCTTCCGCTGCCTGTAAAAGCCATCCAGTGGCTAGTTAGATGCTAGGATGGCTTTTACAAGAGAGCCAACCAATAATTTGAAATGATACCGTTGCAAACAGAACATGCGATTTTCCAACCTGCTGGAAAAAAAAATTCCTTGGCAGAAGATAGTTGCTGAATATGTTTATCAGTCCAAGCAGTGGCTGTAGTTGGGGCAACGGTGGTCATTTACTAAAGGGAGATCGGCTACTTAACTAGCAAAAGGAACTTTTACTGAGCTTAGCGAACAGACATGTGCAGTGCTGAAAAATTCGTTTGTTTTAGTTTTTCGTCTCATTCATAAAAAAATTTTTTTCATTTTTTGGGTCATTTGTTATGGTTGCAATTTGTAAATTCGTAAATTCAAAAATTCGCAAATTCGTAAATTTGTGAAAAATACGTAAATTTGAAAATTCATAAATTAGAAAATTCATACATTTGTTAATTTGTAAATTCATAAATTAGGAAATTTGTAAATTCATAAATTCGAAAATTCATAAATTAGAAAATGCAAAAAAAAAATCCAAAACTTCGTAAGAACGAAAATCTAAAAATTCTAAATAATAACTATTTTTTTTTCGTTTTTCGTGTCATTCGTTATGGCTGCAATTCATAAATTTGTGAATTCATAAATTCAAAAATTAGTAAATTCATAAATTAAAAAAATTTGTAAATTCATAAATTTGTAAATTCAAAAATTCATACATTTGAAAATTCATAAATTTGTAAATTCAAAAATTCATACATTTGAAAATGCATAAATTTGTAAATTTGTAAATTAGGAAATTCGTAAAATTGAAAATTCTTAAATTCAAAAATTCGTAAATATGTAAATTAGAAAATTCATAAATTCGAAAATGCATAAATTTGTAAATTCGTAAATTCGAAAATCGTAAATTCGAAAACTCGTAAGAATGAAAATCTGATAATTCTAAATAATAACGAAATAACTAACTAGTAATAACTATTAAATTATAGGTATTGGAATTTCCTTTCAAATTTGGCTGTTAGTGAACATAACAAATTCTTCCAAAGTTACGAATTATCTGAAATAACGAACGCCGCATCTAAACAAATGGAACGGAACAAATGAATAATAATTAATAATAATAATAAAAAAAACTGTATTATTATTATTGTTATTTATTAGTAATAATTTGTTACGTTCCATTCATTAAGATACGGCATTCGTCGTTTTGGATAAACCGTAACTTCGGATAAATTCGTATTCGCTATGTTCTCTAATGGCCAAATTTGAAAGGAAATGTTAGTTATTATTTCAGATTTGCGAATTTTCGGGTTTTCAAATTTTCAAATTTATGAATATTGGGAAAAGTTTGTTAAACAGGTTTTTGTTAATTCGGATGTTTCTGAATTAATTTGTCGAAATTTGTTAAAAAAAAACAAATTCGGAACAAAACGAATTGCACGTGTCTGTTAGTGAATGAAGTTCACATCACATCCACTTTGCTGGTTCCCATCTTCCTCTAGGCCGGCCGTCTGCAGACATTTCAGTACGAGGTCCGCATTGCATAATGTGCAAATATTCTCAGGCTGGAAACACATCCGTTTTATAAATGAAAACATTTATTTTATGTTGAACTGTTTTTGTAATCAGCATAAAATGATTCAGAGTAACAAGGAAATAACTAGTAAAGCAAAGAAATCCCAAATACACTTAATGGGCATAAATAAAGGTTGAATAAAAATACATTCCGTCTTCCCTGATTTAATGTCCCCTTAAAGCCGTATTAAGCCCAAAACCACAAATGTCATATATTGGAGCTTAGTAGTCATTAGAGCCCCCACTTAGATCAGAGTCCACATCGGAGTCCCTCGTTAAATCAGAGTCCACATCAGAGTCCCTCCTTACATCAGACTCCACATCAGAGCCCCTCTCCTTACATCAGAGTCCCTACATTGATCAGCGTCCACATCAGAGCCCTCCTTACATCAAAGACCCTCCTTACATCAGAATCCACATCAGAGGCCCTCCTTACATCAGAGTCCACATCAGAGTCCCTCCGTACATCAGATTCCACATAAGAGTCCTTCCTTACATCAGAGTCCTTCCTTACATCAGAGTCCACATAAGAGTCTTTCCTTACATCAGATTCCACATCAGAGCCCTCCTTACATCAGAGTCCACATCAGAGTTCCTCCTTACATTAGAGTCCACGTGAGAGTCCCTCCTTACATCAGAGTACACATCAGAGTCCCTTCCTACATCAGAGTCCTCATCAGAGCCCTCCTTACATCAGAGTCCACATTAGAGTCCCTACTTTGATCAGAGTCCACATCAGAGCCCCACTTACATCAGAGTCCACATCAGAGCCCCACTTACATCAGAGTCCACATCAGAGTCCCTCTTTACATTGAAGTCCACATCAGAGCTCCCTTAAATCAAAGTCCACATCAGAGCCCCCCTTACATCAGAGTCCCTACTTTGATTAGAGTCTACATCAGAGTCTCCTCTTACATTAGAGCCTCCCTCAGAGTCCCTCCTTTGATCAGAGTCCACCCTTAAGTTAGAGTCTCTTTCAGAGTCCTCTTTATGTCATAGTTCCCCCTTATTTAGGAGACCCGGTTTTAATCAGAATCCACACCAGAGCCCCACCTTACATCAGGGTTCACCACCAGGGCGGAGACTGTGCACACGAGCTGTGGGCTGGGTAGAATCTTGTAGAGGGCCGCATGGGGCCCGCAAGCTAAAATTTGGAGACCCCCCCCCCGCTAAGTAAAAATTTATTTTGCTAGTTGAACTCCTCTTAGTAAATGACTACAGTTGTCTCTACTACAGAAACAGTTTATACTGATCCACACGATCAGCAACTATTCTATGGCGGGGAAATCTTCAATCGTCTAGTAATCTGTGAGTCAAAAAACTTTATTTTTTCCTTGCTCAGTATTTAAAGTGAACCCAACTTCGCCTCATTTACTAAGCTTAGTAAAGATTCACTTTGCTTAGTTGAACACGTGTTCTCCTTTAAGGGTGGCGTTTCCTGGCAGCCCCATTATTCTGTATGCTTAGTGCCATACATCACTCACTCACAATCATTTTGGGCTCTTTCAGATGGGTGGCCAGGGTGTGTGGTAAAAATGGATGGCTGAGCCGTGGTTTTACCAACCCCTTGTCACCCAGCTGAACTATCCGAGTACAGCTGGATGGGGCTGTACAGATGCCATGACCGCAATGCTTTGCATTTTTAACTTGGGTTTCAGAGTTTGACAGGCAAACTTGCCCGTTGAGTTTAATGGGGCAGTATGATATTAAAGGGTTAAATCAGGTGGTGACCGGGCTCCCTCTCAATTGCCTTCTGAAAAGCGATCTGAACCCAGATTTACTTTTTAGAGGGCACCCCACTCCTACCACAAGTGTGAAAGAGACCTTAGAATAAATACTGTGCTTATCAATGTTTGCCGACCATCGGTCCCTGTGCGATTTTTCACGCTTTGGTCATCACATGACAATGCAAGACAAGACAAGAGGAATATTGTTTACGGAGCTCATTCACACCTTGAAAAAAGGGTGCAGGCAGGCACTTAGTTTTGGTGCATTTTCGGTCAGATAGATGTAAACGGGAGCGCATGAAAAACACATAAAAATACATTGAAATGATATGTAAAAAAATAAAACGCAGGAAAATGCAGACGCACAAGTGTGAGCTTGGCCTTAGACAGCAATGCCTTATGCTATTTAAATTCAATGAATACTTCAAAAATCATCAGATCCAAAACAAATGCAAAAGTTGAAGTGGTTCTAAAGTTTAAATAGTTTTTACCTTAATGCATTCTCTGTATTAAGGTAAAAAAAAGTCTCACTAACCTCCACCCCCCACCGGTCCCTAAACACTTACCTGACTCCTCTCACCATTCATTTGCAGCACCTCTTAATTGGCTCCTGTTGCTGCCAGTCAAACTCCTGTGATAAGGGAATGGGGGCGTGACTTAACAGCGCTGTGCTTGTCTAGGGACACACACAGTTCGGCTCTGGAACGCACATGCACAGGTTCCTTTATAGTACCTGGCTTGCCAAGAAAGCACCCAGAGCAGGAAGAAGTGGACAGCACTGGTGGGGGACGAGGGATGGGCAAGAGGGGCAGATGCTTGGGTGCAGTAGAGCAAGAGAGCAGAGAATGAATCTAGGGTGATATACAGGGACGGCCGCTCCATTATGGGCACAGGGCACCCCCCCCCAATCCATGCACCCGGACCCCTAATATATATGCAGGGTGCCGGACGCATGGATTTCGATTTTTTGGGGGGGGTTTTTAAGCACATGATTAGAGCCCGAGGCTCTAATTGGCTTCAAAAGGGTAGGCTCGGGGCACAGAGCACTGCGCCCTGAGCCCGCCCAGTTGGGTGATAATAGCCAATTAATATTCTCTATTGTCTTCCTGCTTCTCCTCCCGGCCAATCAGGAAGCAGGTCTTAAGACCCAATTGGCCAGGAGAAGAAGGGACAGTATCAGCCGGTAGCAGAAGCAGGGAGGAAGCCACCGAGGAGGAGACTCAGGGGGGAGATCCTGAAGCTGCCCGCGACCAGAATGGGTAAGTGCGAGGCTAGTTGGTGGACAGGCGAGGGGGGGTTTGTACGCTGATTGACCAAATGACGGGGGGGGGGTTTAATCGATCGGCCGACTGCACAGGGGGGTGTGGAGGGTTTGTTTGCTGCCCCCCTAAAATACAGCACCAGCCGCCACTACCCCAACTTGCATTAGTAGTGGGGGAGGGGCACAGTTCTGTATTTTTTCCATGGGCGCTGGATGGCCCTGTCCTGGTACTCTGGTGGACTTGCAGAAGAGGAAGTAATGGACTGCAATGTGCAAGATTGTTGCACATAGCATGGAAGTATAACATCTTATTTTTTATTTTTTTAATCTTTAGTATTACTAGTATCTGTTTCTCTTTTATTTTTTGGTGGTATAGATTTTAATGTTGTTGCTATTATTGTTTTTCCGTTCTATCCCTATATTTTGCCTCTACTCTCTTATTTTGTTCCTACAGCTCATAAGATTGTACTACAGCAATTATAAATAGAATAATGAATGTAATATTAATGCAACCAATTTCTACGGGCATGCCTGACCCAATTTTATAATTAATTAGTGTATCAGAATAGAAGAGCAAATTAGCTGAAGTGATTTCTCCCACTGCATCAACCTCAGCGGCTCCCTCCCCGGGAATGTGTGTAGGCCTGTACAGAGAAGGCAAGGCATTGCGTGCTAATGATCGTCATTTCATTGGAAGTCTTCCTGTGTGTATGAGGGCAGGATCGCACAACCATCATCAGAACAGAACATCTGTGCTGTGCTGGGACTTACAGTTCCACCACAGATAAACACAACCATTGTGTAAAATTGGACTTGTCTCTGAGATACTCCTAGGATTTTATTTACTAAAGAAGTAACGGATGATCGCTTAGTAAATAGGGTGACACTGTGTTCACGCTGAATATCCAATCACGTGGAAATGAAATCTGAAAAGACAAGTCAGGATTTTTGCCGGTACGTGATTGGATGATTGGAATCAACACAACGTCACATCAAAGCATATACATTTTACTCCTTTACTACATCCCCCCCCCATAGAGTGTTACACAGGGCGGGATGCATGAGAGCCAATGAGCGTCCGCAGGAAGTGTGTAAAACGGTTCCATCGCATTTTCAAGAGTTTAGTAAATGTTTTGTGTGTTTGAAAATGTTCTCAGGCATTCTATATGTCATTTCCTGGTATTATTGCTGCTACAAGCATTTCTCAGAGGAGGAGGAGGTCTGAGTTTGTAAATATAATTATCTATAGACTTGTCTATATACTGCAGAGAGGGAGGGAGAAAGGGAGAGAGATAGATAGATAGATAGATAGATAGATAGATAGATAGATAGATAGATAGATAGGTAATGGATAGACAGGTAGGTAGATCAATAGATAGATAGATGGATAGATAGATATCAATAGATAGATAGATATCGATGAATAGATAGATAGATAGATAGATAGATAGATAGATAGATAGATAGATAGATAGATAGATAGATAGATAGATAGATAGATAGATAATGGATAGACAGGTAGATCAATAGATAAATAGATATCAATAGACATATAGAGATCAATTGATAGATAGAGACCAATAGATAGATATATAGATAGATAGATACATAGATATATAGATAGCGATAGATAGATAGATAGATAGATAGATAGATAGATAGATAGATAGATAGATAGATAGATAGATAATGGATATATAGGTAGATCAATAGATAAATAGATATCAATAAACATATAGAGAGCAATAGATAGATAGAGACCAATAGATAGATAGATAGATATATACATACATAGAT
>NW_027507764.1:53310441-53337941 GCF_037356315.1 Lithobates pipiens | reverse complement strand
TAAATAGATAACAAATAGATAGATAGATAGATAGATAGATAGATAGATAGATAGATACAAATAAGATCCTGCAAGATGGCACACATACATAGGCCGGCTTGACTATAGTAAGAAGACATTGGAAGATATTGTAGAAGACATGAGATATGTGGTGGACGGTGATGGTTATGAAGTCTTGTGCAGTCTATTAGTTCCTGCTAAATGTGGAGCCTAAAGGTAGAACAAATAATTGCTCCAAACCCCGGCCAGGAAAGTGTGCAGGCATTTGAAGTGAACTAAAAATAAACCAGGGATAAATAGATTGGAAAGGGGGCATCGCCGTCATTTTCTGCAATTAAAGCGTCTGTTTTCACTCTCCGCAGAGCTGGAGCAGACTGGGACTTTTTTTTTTTTCAGTCATTTTCTCCTGTCACATTCTAATAGACAGCTTTAATGGGTACGAATTTAAATATATATATATATATATATATATATATATATATATATATATATATATATATATATATATATATACATTTCCCTGCATTTTCAATTCATCAGCTTTGGCTTGTAAAAGTTTATATGGAATTTTCTGTGATGGTCACATATATAGGTATAGGGCAGAATGATATACATTGTGGAAGAGGGACTTTCCACCTAATCTATGAGAGTATTTCAATAGGACTGATATACTGTAAAGAGATATAAAGGAATAAAAACACATGGAGCCAGAAGCGTAGTATCGGTGTTACCTTGTGTATAAAATACTACTACCCCCACCCCCCCAAAAAATAAAAATAAAATATATCTATATAAATTATATTATACAATTATATATAGAGAGAAAGAGAGATAGAGAGAGTGAGAGAGAGAGACACACACTACAAAGTAAAAAATAAATATATATATATATATTGGTCATGGCCCTATGATCGAGAGAGATGTGGATCACATAAACACATAGCTCCCAACTGTCCCTGATTTGGAGGGACTGTCCCTGATTTGGAGCAATGTCCCTCTGTCCCTCATTCCCCCTCATTTTGGTCTGATCTATATAGTTGTATCAAAAATTCACTTTTTATCTTTCAAAAAAGTGTTTCTCAGTGCTAAACCTTTCATCTAGTTTCTAAATTGCTGCATTTGTACATTTTAAAAGCCAATATAAAGGAATAATAGTGGTATTGAGTGGATTTAATTAACCTTTTTTGTTTTTGGTTAATTCTCTTTTAAGGGGGTGTGGCAGGAGACATGTCCTATGCCTACATACATTTGCCAGTAGGTGTCCCTCATTCCCATCTCAGAATGTTGGGAGGTATGCAAACATGTGACAAGACTTATAACATAAATAGACCTGAAATGTACCTTGGTGGTCTGGTCGGTATGCCAAGAAAACGGGGCAAAATACTCAGATAGGGGATTAACTCTTTAATGATTCTTGTGGTTATTGAGCCAGCTTGGTGAAGGCTTATGCCATTTCTTCCTGAGGATTTGGGATGTATGTGGCAAAACAGACGGACTTCCATTGGCCTAGTTTCTTGATTATATGGTCTGGTACTCCATGCTGGGAGGCAGCTGAGTCTGCTCCAATCTGGAAGGAATGTCCAGAGAACTGACTGGGGTTGCAGCCCAAGTTGCTTAGGAGGATCCTGACATGCTTGATAAAGTGACTGCCAATCAGGGGGCTGGATAGAAAGGATAACAACGAGCTACCATCAGATTGGCTGATAAATGAGACAGTAGTTGGTCAAGCACCGTCATTGGGCACCAGGCGTTGTTAGTCTAAAACAGGTTGATGTCAACCCCGGGGCAGGTTTTTTGCGTTTTGCAAACCGTAAAATGAAGAGTGTAATAGTTCAAAAGCGAGTCACCTGGCGTCGGAGCAGTGTCTGACTGCCAGAGCCGCTGATGGTAAATTCACTAGGTTGTAGGATACCATAGAAGGCCTGGTAGATGTCCGCCTGGACAACTAGACTGGGCAAAGCTCCAAATGGAGAACGAGTAAAGATTTCAGACATTTCTCTGTAGAGGGTACACGTGATAGGTAGGCATTTGCCACTGACTATAGGTTGGTGCTTCTGTATGCCCTGTAGGAGAGACTTGACTGCATGGGCTGAGAATACTGATGGTTTACTGGAGTCCTGTAAGGACAGGAAATGCTGGTCGTCGGCTAGGTATAGCCTGATAGTATCTTGAGAAAGGGCCAGTTGCGTGTGGCAATACGATATAAAAGTTAGGACGTGTCTAATGTGGCCTATCGCTGCTCCGGGGCAAGAGGCCAAAAACTTGTGGTAAGTGTTCCAAGCAGTGCGATAGGCCTTCAGTGTGTTGTGTGCCAAGGAATGGTTAATGAGCTGGGTTGTGATGACCAAAGTGAGACAGGAGTAGTTGTTGGGTCGGCTCCAGGCTCCTGCTGGAAAAACATAGTAAAGTTGAAACGGGACAGCGCATCAGCTGCGATTTTGCATTTGCCTGGAATATGTCTACAAAAGATATTAAACTGGTGACAGAGTGACAGCTGCGCGAGCCTGCGCAGGAAGGACATGATGGGAAGTGACTTGGATCTACCTTTATTGAGGATTTCGGTCGTGGCCTGATAGTCCATGGTCAAGAAGCACTGTCTGTATTTTCCAAGTGTGGCCCCAGACCTGGGCAGCTGTCACGATGGGATACAGCTTGAAGACTGCGTGAAAGCAGAAATTTAAGAGAATTTCTGGGGGCCAAGGTTCGGCAAACCAGTGGTAGCCGGAAATGGGCGCAAATTCCGTGGAGACTGCAGGGGTGATACGTGCACTGAACCAACAAAGAGTATGGGCGAGAGGGCTGCTTAAATACCTCCTCCCATAAATTCAGTCCACCATACTGGCCTTCATACATATATATATATATATATATATATATATATATATATATATATATATATATTGTTTTCACCTTTGTTTTCATTCTTTGTTACATCCCAGTGCTACTGATCTCCTACGTCCTCTTTGTCCTCACTTCCTGTCTACATGCCCTCTACCCAGTGTTGCAAGGCATTTCTCAGGGACGGTGACATCCCTGGACCATGTCTGTATAATACATTTAATGCACATTAAAATAGCCACTTGGTGTCTCCATCAGAAGCCCATGTGACAGGCTGATAACGCAGGAGAACAACTAGAGAAACTTGGAAAGAGCGTTGTCACCCTATAGGAGGAAGTGCCTGAGCAAAGACCTTCCTGGCAGGATCTCTGGGTAATATTTTAATGAACATTAACATGGTAACCCCTTCCTGCCACGGACTTCCAGCCCTTTAAGAACTTCTAGATGCCAGGAGACAGGAGGCAGGAGGCAGAGGCGTTCATTTGAGTCATGTGATGGCTGTGATTGGCTGTCACAGCTGTCGCATGATTGGAAAGCTCCCAATTATAAGTATGCATCGGGAGCTTTCCGGTCCCCGCAGGATGTGCGCTCTCAGCACAGTTTTGTGTTATCATATATACTGCAATTCCCTCCTCATTGACTTACCTTTACATAGGTTATCCCCTATTCAGTCCTTCATGAATGCTGCTACCAGACTTACATACCTCTCAACTTTTTGAGATGAGAATGAGGGACACCTACCAGAAAAGTATGCAGGCATAGGACACACCCCTTGCCACACCCCCTTAAAGGAAAAAAACAAGATTGGTTAAACCCACAAATGCTTTTTTTACCACTACTATTCCTTGATATTGGCATTTGGAATTTACAAATGCAGCAATTTAGAAATCAGATGAAAGGTTTAACACTTGAAAACTCCTTTTGATAGATAAAAAGTGCATTTTATATACAGCTATATAGATCAGACCAAAATGAGGGACAAATGAGGAGGAAAGAGGGACAGAGGGACATTGCTCCAAATGAAGGACAGTCCCTCCAAATCAGGGACAGTTGGGAGCTATGGACTTATCCACCTTACAAACCAGCGTCTGCTACCCCTCTCTGCCAATCCCACTGGCTTCCACTCACCCAATGGATGAAATTCAAAATACTAAAATACTAGTCTCGGCTGCGCGAGACTCTCCCTCCTCATTGGCTGAGAAGACAGAGCTGCACAATTGGCTCCCGCTGCTGTCAATCAAATTCAGTGAGCCAATGAGGAGGAGAGAGGGGGTGAGGCCATGCCAGAATGGACACAGGAAGCTGTGACTCGGCTCAGATGTCCCCATAGCAAGCTGCTTGCTGTGGGGGCACTCAACAGGAGGGAGGGGCCAGGAGCACCGATGAGGGACCCCAGAAGAAGAGGATCAGGGCTAAAACCATTACACAGAGCAGGTAAGTATAACATCCTTGTTTTGTTGTTGTTTTTAAACGAAACTTCTTTCAATAAGGTTGCTCTACTAAAGGAGTAGAGAATGTTACTTTATATAAAAAAATGCAAAGCTTCCCTGGATGGTTGGATGATTGAAGTGAAGGCAGCGTCGCCTTGCTCAATAAACATTCTCTACTTTCTTAGTAAATCAGCCTCAATCCTCAAAGACAGAGTGGAAGTCCCTCTAGATGTTTATGGCTGTTGTGTAATAATCCAGCAGGTAGTCAATGCCTTCAATTAGAGGGGAGTGGGAAAGTGTGCCTTCAATAGACTCAGCTACAGCTCCTGACGCCTGCCTGTCTGTAATGATTGCACCCAATTCCTTTACCTGTTCACAGAGTGGACAGCCAGCGACCGATCCCAGCGTCTACCTGTATATCCCATTATGACTTAATAACAGTGAGACCTGATCTACAATTCAATACACACGTCCCATTCTGCATCTGAAGACAGTCTGTGTGACCTGCCAGGGATAGCTGCTCAATGGGGGCTGCATGGAGTCTGCTCTATGTATACCCAAGAAGAACAATGTCATTTATTGCTTAGTCCTTACATGTATATTAGTTTCCTTTTGCAGGTTACATACTTTTTTCACACACAATGGGGTTGATTTAATAAAACTGTAGCGTGCAAAATCTGGTGCAGCTCTGCATAGAAACCAATCAGCTTTTTATTCAAGGTTCTCTCCAGGTTTAGTAAATCAACCCCAGTGGTGGCACAGTGGTGTCCTAACTGCGGCCGGGAGCCAGATGCAGCCCCTTGCTTGCTTTTACCTGGCCCTTGGGGCACTATTTGCATCCACTAATACCAACAATGGGGCATAACCCCCCCCCCCAACCACAATGAGGGAGTATGAATTCCTCCCAATGACACAAAAAAATGGGGCGCAATTCCTCCCAATGACACCAAAAGTGGGGTGTAATTCCTTCCAATGACACCAAAAATGGGGCGCAATTCCTCACAATGACACCAACAATGGGGCACTATTCGTCCCAATGACACCAAAAATGGGGCGCAATTCCTCCCAATGACACCAACAATGGGGCATTATTCGGCCCAATGACACCAACAATGGGGCACTATTCCTCCCTTTGACACAGACAATAAGGCGCTACTCCTCCCACGAACACCAAAGATGGAGCGCTATTCCTCCCAAGGACACCAAATATGGAGCGCTATTCCTCCCAAGGACACCAAAGATGGAGCACTATTCCTCCCACGGACACCAAAGATGGAGCGCTATTCCTCCCACGGACACCAAAGATGGAGTGCTATTCCTCCCACGGACAACAAAGGTAGGTCACTGTTTATTCCCACTGACGTCAGGACCTTTCTACTCCCAATCCCCACAGTCTGCCCCCCCCCCCCCCTTAAGCTGAAGGACAGTAAACTGGCCTTTTGCTTAAAAAGTTTGGATACCCCTGGTTTAGTGGTTAGCATTTCTGCCTTGCAGCACTGGGGCCCTTGGTTTGGATCCCAACCAGGACACTATCTGCATGGAGTTTGCAAGTTCGCCCTGTGCTTGTGTGCGTTTCCACACCCCAAAGACATGCTAGTAGCCAAATTGGCCCTATAGTATGTGTACAAATTGATTTTGCACACGTTATCACATTTTGCATGCCCGTTCCAAGCCATGCAATTGGGTTGGGAAAAACTGGAGACCTACCAAAAATCAGCAAGAAATGTTGTTTTGGAAAGGGCTTTCAGGCATATTAGACGTGGTTCCCAGAGAACTGGCACCTTGAATTGCAGAGAGTGATTTTGAAATATATATACAATAGGCATTATATATATACATACATAGGCATGAGCACAGGGTGCGCACAGGGTGTGACGGGGGTGCCTGAGCACACCCTTATCACCTAGTGCGCAGTAGCATTATCGCTCTGTGTATCAGCAGTGAGATGGGAAAAATCTCCCTCTTACCGGCTCTGCCATAAGAGAAGTGCTTACGCTGGCAGGGAGATCAATGTGCCAAGGCAATATATATATAGACACACGTATATGTTTGAGTTTTGGGGTGCAGACCCTAATGCAATATGTATATACATTTTCTGCATGTACACCTACATACCTGTTGATAGAAACTTACTGTGCACTGAGCTGAAATATCGAAAACTCTTATCAGCCTAAAAAGCAAATCCCCCCCTAAAGATGAGGATGGGGGTAGGTGTCTGTAGTCCACATCAGGAGAGCAGCCTAGGATGATGACGCTGCTCCTCCATAGATACATTACAGTGAGGGAGCATTGTCCCTTTGGAATAAGAAGAGTGTTATTAGTAAGATCACCAGGTGATCAGAGATTACCAGGCCTTAAATGTGGTGGTTGCATGTATTTATGTTTTTTTAGGCTTTTTTTCACCTTATTTTCACCTAGTGATCCTGCCAGTGACATACTTCCTGTCCAAGGGTGACAACGCTTAATGGCTGTATCTATGGTGGATATGCGTTGTCTCCCAAGAGGAGGATTATGATAACCTCCCCTTCTCCTCTTCTCCCTAATGAAAGGGGAAATGGATGCTGTACTGCTCATCGCTGGGAACAATTTAACTGATAACAGTGCAGCACAAGCAGAGAGCTCAGGAAGTTATGGGCTTGGATTTCTGGCAGGATCAACTTTGCACTTACTCAACACGTATAACAAAATAACTTCAATGGTATGCTAAACAGATCAAAGTGGACCTAATAGGAGACGTTTATTGTTAGGGCTTACATAACATACACTTTAAAGTAAACAGTAAATTGAATGTAATAATTCGGAAAACAAGCAATAATAAAATGTAACAATAAATAATAAATTACAAGAACCTTTGAAGCTGTGTTATTGTTACTATTATTTGTATTATTATTATTATGTTTTTTATTATTAGTTTCATTGTTGTTGTTATTATTATTATTGTTATTTTCATTGTTGTTGTTGCTATTATTATTATTAGTTATAATAATAACAATAATGATAATTATCAGTTGTAATAGAAGAAATAAATACATTTAACACCTATTTTATCTCCTGATGAACTTTGCACATTGCGATGAGCGACATCCAAACAGCACTACATCTCTATAGGTTTCAGTGGGTAGAAACCAGAAAATTAAAACTAGAGGGGGGGGGGGGGGGACAAAAAACTAAAAGTAATTAAATGGGTAAACATCATTTACTTGGGATATTGCAGAAAGGCAGACCATGTGCATTGTACATCCTGTCTGTCATTGCACAAGCAGGAAACATTAAGGCCTCCTCCGGGGTCAATATGGAAGGGGAGGAAAGATTAGTTGTATATAAATGTGGTGTAGACTCACAAATTAAATGGCATCATTTGTCTTGGATGGTGGAAGGGGTGCTGGGGGCATCGGAGGAGGATGGTGGGCTAAAAATAGGCCTCCTTTCCTGTCGCTGTGTGTTCCAAGACTTCCCAAAATAATTCCTTTTTTTTTTTTTTTTTTTTTTTTTTTTTTTTGCAAGGATAACTTGTGAGCTCAGATGCTTTGTGACAATTGATGCAGCTATGTGCAACCTGGATCTCCAACTGTGGTTGAACTAGAAGTCCCAACGTGCATTGTCAGATGGAGGATGGAACTTCAGCTTTCCATAAACAGCTGGAGAAACAAGTCAATGGAGGGCCTCATTTTATAGGTCTATATTATATTATATTCATTGTGTTAACAATTTACATTACATCTCCCAAGGATTTATTACATTGTATCTAATTTTGCTATATGTAAGAAACATTAACAAAAATATTTCACTTTTTTGTCTTTCACAAAGACCATACCAATCATTCCAAGATCTTTTCTAGGGATGGCCCAATGCATGCAGTAAACTTTTCTGTGGGAGATGTAGACATTTCTCTGATGTCCAGGAATTGTGAAAATGTAAGTCAGGTGAAATTGAATATTTCCCCCCACAATATTTGAAATGAGAAGGAGAGAGAATAAGATAGGGAGAGAGGAGAGAGAGAAAGGAGAGAAAGAGGAGAGAGGAGAGGAGAGGAGAGGAGAGGAGAGGAGAGAGAGAGAGTAGAGGAGAGGAGAGGAGAGGAGAGGAGAGGAGAGGAGAGGAGAGGAGAGGAGAGGAGAGAGGGAGAGAGAGTAGAGGAGAGGAGAGAAGAGAGCGAGAGAGAATGGGCTGATTTTAAAGAAATTGAAAATCTTAACTCACAAATGTAATTTTTTGAGGGAGGAAATATTGTATAACATGGTAAATGTGACATTTACCTTTTAAATATTTAAGTAGAAAGGAGGAAGACAGAGAGAAAAGAGAGAGACAGAAAGAAAAGGGGGAGAAAAAGGAGAGGAAAGAGAGAGAAAAAGGGGGGGTCAAAGAAGGGATGAGAGGCAGTGGCGGCTGGTCCATAAGTGGTGCAGGGGCGCCTTCCCCCTTAATCTCCATGCGTCAGCCCCTAATCTTCATGCGGGGCCAAAAGCATGGATTTCTACAGGGTATTTTTTTTTTAAAAAAAAGGATAAGATTAGAGCCTGAGGCTTTAATTGGCTTCAAAAAGAGTGGGCTCAGGGCACAGAGCACTGCGCCCCGTGCCCACCCACTTGTGACATTAGCGAATCAAGAGTTGTCTTCCTGCTTCTGCTCCCAGCCAATCAGCACAGGAAGCCGGTCCTAAGACCAAATTGGCCGGGAGATGAATCGAACGGATTGGAAGGGAGGGGAAGCCGTCCATCACCTGGATGGGGTAAGGGCAGGAGGGCTAGCGAGCAGGCAGGTGAGTGAATGTGTGAGTGGACAAGCGAGCTGGCGGATGAGCAGGCGACCGAGCAGATGGGGGTGGGTGAGCAGGGAATTGTCCCAAAAAAATGGAGCACCAGCCGCCTCTGGGGGAGAGATAGAAGAGAGAAAGAGTGGGAGAGGAGAGGAGAGGAGAGGAGAGGAGAGGAGAGGAGAGGAGAGGAGAAGGAAGGAGAGGAATGAGGGGAGAGGAAATGGGAATATATAGACAGAGAGAGAAATGAGAGAGAAGGGGTAAAAGAGAGAAAGGGGGAGGGAGACAGAGAGAGAAGGTGGTGAGAGGTGAGAGAAAGAAAAAAGCAAGAGGAAAGAGACAGTGAAAGACAGGAATGGAGAGGGAGAGAGAGGGAGGAGGGAGGGAGAGGGGGAGGGAAGGAGAGAGAGAGGGGGGGGGAGGGAGGGAGAGAGAGAGGGGGAGGGAGGGAGAGGGAGAGAGAGAGGGGGGAGAGGAGGGAGAGAGAGGGGGGGAGAGGGGGAGAGGGGGAGAGAGAGAGAGAGGGGGAAGGAGGGAGAGAGGGAGAGAGAGGGGGTAGGGAGAGAGAGAGGGGAGGGAGGGTAAAAGAGAGGAGGGAGAGAGAGGGAGGAGGGAGAGAGAGAGAGGGAGGAGGGAGAGAGAGAGAGGGGGAGGGAGGGAGAGAAAGGGGAGAGAGAGAGGAGAGAAGAGGGGTAAGAGATGGGGGGGGGGAGCGGAGAGAGAAAGAAAAAAGCAAGAGGAAACAGACAGAAGGAGAGAGAGAAAGACAGGAATGGAGAGTTGGAGGGAGGGAAAGAGAGGAAAGAAGAAGAGAGGAAGGGAAGAGAGAAAGGGGAATCCAGAGAAAGACAGAGAGAGAAGCAAAGGGAAAGAGAGAGAAGAGAAGAAAAGAGAAAAGAAGAGAAGAGAAGAGAAGAGATGGGGGAGAGGGAGAGGAGGGGAAGAGAAGAAATGGGGGAGAGGGAGAGGAAGAAAAGAGAAGAGAGGAGAGGGAATGGGGGAGAGAGAGAGGAGAGGGAATGGGGAGAGAGAGAAGAGAGGAGAGGAAATGGGGGAGAGAGAGAGAAGAGAGGGAATGGGGAGAGAGAGAAGAGAGGAGAGGAAATGGGGGAGAGAGAGAGGAGAGGGAATGGGGAGAGAGAGAAGAGAGGAGAGGAAATGGGGGAGAGAGAGAGAGGAGAGGGGATGGGGAGAGAGAGAAGAGAGGAGAGGAAATGGGGAAGAGAGAGAAGAGGAGAGAAGAGAGGAGAGGAAATAGGGTAGAGAGAGAAGAGGAGAAGAGTGTAGAGAGAAGAGAGAAATGGGAAGGAGCCAGAGAGAGACAGATGGTCCGATTTACCTAAAAAGTTCAAAAATGTAGAATGTAGTAGAAAATGTTTTAAAAATAGATAATAGATAAATAAAAGAATAATTTTATCTACACAGATTCTGGGTTCTCAAAATCTTTAGTAAATCGACCTCAGGGGAGGAAAAAGTAATTAAGTGATTATTTGAGGAATTGAGAATCTTCACTATTTAATGCAGTAAATTGTATGTTCGCATTAAAAAGTCAATCGTGCAGGTAACAGGAATTTGCTTTTCACCAGTAATCTTCATTGACTTTAGGTTTACTAAATTAATCATCTTTAATTTTGTAAATTAGTGTTTACATTTCACAAAGAAATTGAATGCAATTGCCCCAAAACGTGAAAGCGTAAATAACTCTTGTGTGGTGAGAAAACGCTCTCCGTGTTTGGCCTTACGCTCATTGTTCTATTATGTAATATAGAACATTCTATGCAATCCTGAAATGTTCTGCAGGGTGTATGTGTGTCTTAAAACATTATACTGCATCGGTTAGACAACAAATCGATAATTGTAGGGCAATTTTCGCGCATTCTAGGTTTGTAAGCTATTGCCTCCCCACCTAAATCCACCCTTCATACATATATTATACCCTCATACTGAACCACACATTATCCAGAATTGGCCCAGCAGAGCATGCAATGAGCAGGCCAGTGATCACCGTCCACAATGAGCAGGCAGTGATCACCGTCCACAATGAGCAGGCCAGTGATCACCGTCCACAATGAGCAGGCAGTGATCACCGTCCACAATGAGCAGGCAGTGATCACCGTCCACAATGAGCAGGCCAGTGATCACCGTCCACTGACGCCTCCTTGACACAGAGCGACCATTTCTAGCATTTTAGTCGCGCTGCGACATTCTTCGGTGGGTTCCTTGCACTATTCTTTAGGTGCAACCGAACCACATTCCGCACACCTGCCCCCCTACCCCCGTGTGGGGGAACGCCTTGCAATCGCTTTTTGAATGATAAAAGCCTGAGAGCCCAGCGGGGGAAAGACAGCCGACAACACCTGAACAATGGGCCCTTTTCTAGAGCCCAGCATGGGGGGTGGGTCATTAGAGTAGGGGCCCCTAGCTCCAGGCTTAGGCCCCTCACCTGCATTCTGAAGCCACCAAAGAGCCCTCAGCAGCAGACAATCCCTCTAGGTGTGTCTCCATTCCTCTGGGCTTTTCTCAAGAGGACAACAATCAATATTTACAACAAACTCCACTTCATTCCTTCAAGAGTCATTAACGTCAGCCAATCAACATCCAGAAACGGGGCCTTAATGAAGGAATATTCCTCTAATTACAACCGGGAGAGAAATGCGACACAAATCTGTCAGCTAGATATAGAGGGACATTGTATACCGACCCATCCATGTCTATGGGGGATGAATAGAGCATAGTAGATAGATAGATAGATAGATAGATAGATAGATAGATAGATAGATAGATAGATAGATAGATAGATAGATAGATAGATAGATAGAGAGAGATGGGGGGGGGGGGTTAAATACAGAGAGATAGAGTAATTGGAAAATAGATAGACTAGAGGGAAAGAGAGAGAGAAAGGAAAGTTATATATTCTACAAATGGGCAGCTAAGAAATAGATGATAAAAAGGACAATTATATCTATCTATCTATGTATCTATCCATCTATCTATATATATATATATATATATATATAGATATATACAGTTAGACCTAAAATAAACAGACATATATTATATCTTATATCATCATGTAAAATAGATAGATAGATAGCCATATATTGGTGGATAGATGGATATATATGGATGTTTATTTGTTATTTCTATATTTTTGATACATTACTAAACAGACAGATATATAGATATGTGTATGAGCTATCCCTACAAACAAACAGATAGTTTCTATAGACATATATGCAGATTGATTTGTATTTATTGGTTGGATAGAATTCATCGGCGATAAACATATCAGTGTAAAGGTATATCCATCATAATACAGGCACCGAGAATTCGTGTATAACGTATAATTCTCCTTCTATGAAGATGGTGAGAGGCAGATATGGGGGAAAGATGAATAGACAATAGAAAGCGAGATTACAGAAAGCATAGATAGATAGATTTGAATTAATCATAAAAGTGAGAAAGAAAGAAAGAAAGAAAGAAAGAAAGAAAGAAAGAAAGAAAGAAAGAAAGAAAGAAAGAAAGATGTATTCTACAAATAGAAAGCTAATAAATATGATAGATAGATAGATAATGGATAGATAGACAGATAATGGATAGATAGATAGATAGATAGATAGATAGATAGATAATGGATAGATAGATAGATAGATAGATAGATAGATAGATAGATAGATAGATAGATAGATAGATAGATAATGGATAGATAGATAGATAGATAGATAGATAGATAGATAGATAGATAGATAGACAGATAGATAGATAGATAGATAGATAGATAGATAGATAGATAGATAGATAGTGGATAGATAGATAGATAGATAATGGATAGATAGATAGATAGATAGATAGATAGATAGATAGATAGATAGATAATGGATACATATATAGAGAGAAAATTGATATATAGATAGATATATTGATAGATAGATGGATACATCGATGAGAAGAAAGAACTAAAACGATGTAAACTGCATAACAATTGTACACTATGCCCCTAAATTAATTTCACTCAAACGGCGCCAATAAAACCCGCAAAGTGTCGCTCAGCAGACCGCACATCCGCGGGTGGAATGTAGCGCCGCACCTGTGTGTCACAAAGGGACGCGGAGTTTGTCGCCGGAGCTCCAGGCTAGGGATAAGGATGGCGCAGACATCAACCGGCTCTGGTTGTCAGGCTGATGTGAAATATGACACAGCAACAATAGCTGCGATTAATTCACACTGTTTTATTAGTGTGTACATTATTATTTCGCTATTATAGGACTATTGTGTACTGGTAAGTGCTGCGATCGGGTTACTGACTTCTATTCTATCCTGGAAGAAATGACATAGGTGTCTATCCTTCCATAATTAAGAGTGTACATTACAGCTCTACTACTTTGTATATATATATATATATATATATATATATATATATATATATATATATATATATATATATATATATATATATATATATATCACCATTATCATACCTATCTATATATACACTGATACATACATATATATGTATGTACTATTAGTTAGTTGGTACTATTTTCTAGTCTATCCTCTATGTATATATCTATTGTATTACTATTTTCTAGCCTGTCCTTCCTGCAACGTTTAGGCGTCTCTATCCTTCCATACGAAATTAGCTTTACATTACAGATATATATACACACACACATATATATATATATTACATTATTATGATATCTATCCATCGCTATCTATCATAAATAGTTTATTGTTCTATTACTATTTTATCCTGAAACAAATGACACAGGTGTCTTTCCCTCTATAATTAGGAGTTTACATTACAGCTATATCATTACTTATTAACATACATACTTACATATATATATTACACATTATAATGATATCTATCTATCTATCTATCTATCTATCTATCTATCTATATCTATATTAATATTATAAATGAATTACTACATACATAATATAGAGATGATAGATAGATAGATAGATAGATAGATAGATAGATAGATAGATAGATATCATTATAAGGTGTACTATATATATATATATATATATATATATATATATATATATATATATATATATATATATATATATATATATATATATATATGTGTGTGTGTGTGTGTGTGTGTGTGTGTGTGTGTGTGTATGTGTATGTGATGATAGAGCTATAATGTAAACTCCTAATTATGGAAGAATAGACACCTGTGTCATTTGTTCCAGAATAAAATAGAAAATAGTAATAGAATAATACACAATTTTTTATAGAAAGATAGATATCATTATAATGTTTACTATATATGTAATGATTTAGCTGTAATGTAAACTCCTAATAGACACCTGTGTCATTTGTTCCAGGATAAAATAGAAAATTGTTATAGAATAATACACTATTTATGATAGATAGCGATAGATAGATAGATAGATAGATAGATAGATAGATAGATAGATAGATATAGACAGGACCTCTGTGTATCTTTCTAGTAAGTCTGGATGGATATCAGTGATTCTATAAGCACAGACATAAATATGTGAATGTTTTGCACAATTTCGCCACATATATCACACATTTTTCACTTACAATTACAGTCCATTCTGCAGCAATCCATTCACACACCTTACCCCTCTGTGATACAGATGCGCATGCCTATACAGTTCAGACATGAAAAAAATAAAAATAAAATATAGATTTGTAAAAAGTCAAATCCTATACAAATCCTAAATCCACACTTCACATTCTCTATGGATCCGGTGGACATTCTCGTTGCTCCTGCGTTGCTCCTTCTGCCCTCCGTTCACCCATAGCTATAGCCCTATACCTGCCACTCCCGGCGGAGTCCATTAGCCTTTGGGGCCCCGGAGTAGCCCTGAGATTTGGGGGGGCCACACATAGCTGAGTCCCTTTGGCTGGGGGAACCTTTGGTGTCTCGCCTCCAGTCCATCTAGGCAACCGACTGGGGACCGGCGCAGCAGATCTTCCCATATAAAACCCTCTTGCAAATAATAAGTGGATTAATAATAATAAGGTATGGGATTCTTTTTATAAAAAAAAAAAAAAAAAAAAAAGGAAAGAAAAAGTGAAACAAAATGCTGCAGTTAGACAACCGTTTTGATAAGAGGATAATTGAGGCGACAGTGGTGTATAATTAGGGGATAATTTATGCTATATCCACTTTTATTCCACCTCCCAAAATAAACCCAGTCCATAATCATTACAAGCAAATTGTTCTGAATTTTATAGTAGCAATTTGAACAAAGTACTGCAGTTAATCATGGGAAAGATATTTTTTATGTGTGCATGTGTGTGTGTGTGTGTGTGTGTGTGTGTGTGTGTGTGTGTGTATGTGTGTGTGTATGTGTGTGTATTCCTGATTAAAGTCTAATTGCTCTCCCTGCCAGGGCAAAAAAAAATAAAAAATACCTGTGAAAGAGGCTCTATATTCATCATTAAAACAATGTTGACAATAAAGTAAAATATATTGGGATTTCCATACAGATGAGGAATCTTTTCCCTTTTTTTTTTCTTTCCCAGTGCACAGCCTACAATAATCATAAATCCTCCAAAAACCACTAACCACATATAGATCATTTGCATACATTGAATGACATTACAAGCTGACTAGCAGCTCCTGTTCTCTTTGAACACAGCAGATCTGTCAGTGAATCCCTAGATCTCAAGTCCCCTGATTACTATTCATTTGGGCTTATTTTATTGGCGTGAAAGAAAAGAAAGATGCACCAAAACTTGCCAAGCCTGACAGCTCAGACAGGGCTGTTTATTTATTTGGGTACAGATGCCAAGGGATGGCTGCTAATTGGTTAATGCATTTTTTAATCAGGTCAGCTGATCGCTATTAATAGTTTTTTTTTTGCAGCAAAATTTGCCAACGTTTGCAAAATTTTGCAACGCCTAATCTTGTAGGCAGGACTTGGATGAATGTCTTTTTTATATATATTTTTGGTTATTGGTGTGATTAGTGGCTGTTAATTTGTTAATGCATTTTTTTTTTCAGATCACTTGATGATCTGATGTTGATGATGTTGATCCCTTGATGAGTGATGTTTTTACAGCAATATTTGCCAACGTTAGCAAATTTTGCAAAGCTTAGTCTTCCATGCAGGGCTTGGATGAAGATCATTTTTTAATATTGTTGGTTATTGGTGCAAATAGTGGCTGCTACCTGGCTAATGTATTAAAAAAAACAATCAATCACCTGATTATAATGAGTAGTGTGTTACAGCCAAAATTTGCCAAATTTGCAAAACCTAGACTTCTAGGCAAGACTTGGATCCCTGTCTACTCTTTTTATAATCAGTTATTGGTGCAAATGGTGGCTGCTAATTGGTTATTTTTTTTTTTTAATCAAGTCACCTGATTTGAATTAATAGTGTTTTTGGAACAAAAGTTTGCCAACGTTTGCAAAGCCTAGGCTTCCAAGCAAGGACTTGGATGATTTAAAAAAAAAAAAAATATTTTAATATTTTTAGTTATTAGTGCAAATTGCGGCTACTAATTGGTTAATGCACTTGTTGTTTTTGTTGTTCAAAATGGAATGGTCTATCAGCAGCGAGAAAATCTATATATACATTTACTGGCACATTATCTATATATATATATATATTAACAATATCAAAATATACATTAAAAAATGTTTTATATATATATATATATATATATATATATATATATATATATATATATATAGCCAGTACAGTAATTCAACACTGCTGATAAGCCATACCATTTTAAAAATTATATATATATATATATATATTAACAATATCAAAATATACATAAAAAAAAAATATATATATATATATATATATATATATATATATATATATATATGTATGTATTGCCAGTACAGTAATGCAACACTGCTGATAGGCCATACCATTTTGAAAATTAAAATGTTTTATTTACATTTACTGACAAATTATATATACATTAACAATATTAAAATATACATAAATATATATATATATATATATATATATATATATATATATATATATATATATATATATATATATATATATTGCCAGTACAGTAATGCAGCACTACTGAGATAGGTCATACCATTTTGGAAATTAAAATTATTTACATTGACATATATATATATATATATATATATATATATATATATATATATATATATATATATATATGTATGTATATATATATATATATATATATATATATATATATATATATATATATATATATATATATATATATATATATATATATATATATATATATATATATATCGTCAGTGAATGTATATAAAACATTTCCTCACTGCTGATAGGCCATGCCATTTTTAACAACAACAAAAAATGTATTAACCACTTAGCAGCCAGAATTTGCACAAATAGCTACAAATATTTAAATTTAAATATATATCCCAAATTATATTTTATATATATATATATATATATATATATATATATATATATATATATATATATATATATATATATATATATATATATATATATATAATTTAATTGGGCAAATACCTAATTATATTACATTTGGCAAATACCAAATTTATAATATTTTAATCTTCTTTATATGAGTCTGTATGCATATAACTGGTTGCTACATAATAGTATTATTATTTTTATTACATGATTATTATTATTGTTATTATTATGAGTGCAGTGTGTAAGGGGAGCCTTGACTGGGAGCTGAGTCTCTGAAAGGTGGGCTCAGGAACAAACGCCAGTAGAAGCAGAGGGATTGTGACGTCAGGGGTTCAATGACCAATCGGGAGGCGCTGCCCTTTGGAGACAAACCATTCGACTCAGTCATAGTCTAAAAGCAGGAGCTGAACTTTAACAGATTCCACCTTTAAATCTCTGCACTGACTGCACAATCCAAACAATGAGAAATAGGGGGGGATAAAATAATAACACAAGCAAGGCAAAAAAAAAAAAAGGAGGAAAAAAAAAAAAAGAATAGAGGGAAGAAGAAAAAAGAAGAAGAGGAGCAGCAGGCAGCAGCAGGGCTCCTCCATGCAGGCCTGTCAGTAGTGAGGAAGGAAGGGGGGATTACACTAAGTATAGGGTAGGTGGCCTCAGAGGGGTGGGAGGGGGTTGATTGCTCTCAATCACAAAGTTTGATGATGACCATGACTACGATGGCTGACGGCTTGGAAGCTCAGGACTCGTCCAAGTCTGCCTTTATGGAGTTTGGTCAGCAGTCCTCCCACTCCCAGCAGAGCTCTCCGGCTATGGCTGCCAGCCACTACCCGCTGCACTGCCTGCACTCCGGCTCCCACCCTCACCACCACCACCATCACCAGCACGACACGACGTCCTACCCGGGCACCAACTCCCAGTACGGCCGGTCCCTGGCCGCCTATCCGTACATGAGCCAGCACAGTCCCTACCTGCAGTCCTACAACAGCAGCAGTTCCAGCAGCACGGCCACCCAGACCCGAGCAGAAGAACCAGGTGAGAGAGAAAGAGAGAGACCGAGAGGGGAGCGGTGACTGCTGCACCCTGCCTGACATCTGCAGCTGCTTTGTCTGCCCTCCGCACACCCGACTACTGCACCCACCCTGCACCCTGCACGCACCCTACACCCTGCACCCATCCTATACCCACCCTACACCCTACTGCACCCACCCTACACCCTGCACCCACCTTACACCCTCCACCCTACTGCGCCCACCCTACACCCTGCACCCTACTGCACCAACCCTACACCCTGCACCCACCCTACACCCTACTGCAGCAACCCTACACCCTACTGCACCCTGCACCCCACTCCACCGACCCAGCACCCTACTCCACCCTGCAACCTACCACACAGACCCTACACTCACCCTACACCCGACTGCATTCAACCAGCCCCCTACACTTCCCTACATTCACACAAAACCTTACTGTTCCCCACTGTACTGCACTTACCATGTGCTTTACTACACCGTTCGCCCCATTGAATTTACCCAGCTTCTTGCACCCCACAGCGCTCATCCAGTACCGCGCACCCCATCGCCGTTAATCAGTGCCCTACAAACCCCCTCACCGTGCTGCACCCCGCTGCCCTCCCCGTGCACCCATCTGTGCCCTATACACGCTGAACCCCAATTATTCTACATGTTTTTTTTCTTTTGTTGTTTTGCACATCTTGAATATTCACTGCAAGAATAAAACATAGAGGAAGCGGATTTTTTTCCCCTCATCTCCATTCTGCACACTACTGCCTGCATTCTGCACACCGCTGTACCCTCTTCCAGACACCCAGCACCCCTCTCCAAACACCATGACCACTGCACCCTCTTCCAGACACCCAGCACCCCTCTCCAAACACCATGACCACTGCACCCTCTTCCAAACACCCGACACCCCTCTCCAAACACCATGACCCCTGCACCCTCTTCTAAATACTCATCACCCCTCTCCAAACACCATGACCCCTGCACCCTCTTCTAAACACCCATCACCCCTCTCCAAACACCATGACCCCTGCACCCTCTTCCAAACGCCCATCCCCCTCTGCAAGCACCATGACTCCTGCACCCCCTTCCAAACACCCACCACCCCTCTCCAAACACCATGACCCCTGCACCCTCTTCCAAACACCCATCACCCCTCTCAAGCACCATGACCCCCATCCTCCGAGCACCAGGACCCCTTCAGCTCCTGCCTGCCCAGACCCAGCTGAGATCTACCCAGCACCATCTTTTCTTCCCACCGAATGTTTACAACCACCTGTGCCTCCATTACACCTCAGAATGGGATTCTTCAGCAAATGATATTATGATTTGCCGGCTGCTATATTTTTTATTTTTTTTTTGCAACATTGTTATTTGTCTCTAATATGTCGCCTGTAGCAGTTGGATGTAGACTGCACCGAGCACCCATCCTCCAAACTGAAACTGGAAGGTCACATTGCAGCTCCATCCCTACATTTCCAGTAAAATTTCAACCAGCTATATGGACTTTAACAGAATCAGCTGCGAATACGATTTTTTATTTGTATTATTTATTCGCTCCACGTTGCTGTCGGGCTGCGCAGCTATGGGGGATTGTGTCGCTCATATTTTGTTTATAGCGCTGAGCGGTACAGGAGGGGAACCCAGTCTGAAAATGTGGTTTGATTTATGACTTGCTGGTCCAGAATGACAAGCCAGTTGTTGTTGGGAAGGAGGGGAAGGACTGGGCCAAGGACTGGGTTGCTGGAAGCTTTTTGTAGCCAGAGGCTGAATGATGGCATCCGCAGATTGTTAGTACATACAGACATATAGACTAGCAGATTAGAACAGTGCCGCCCCAATTTATATAGAGATGTTATATATAATAATAGTAATATATATATATATATATATATATATATATATATATATATTTTTTTTTTTGCACACATATGTAAACTATATACTGTGCTCTCTCTCTCTCTCTCTCTCTCTCTCTCTCTCTCTCTCTCTCTCTCTCTCTCTCTCTCTCTCTCTATATATATATATATATATATATATATATACACATATATAAAGGTATGTGCGTGTGTGTGTATACAGATGTTATATATAATAATATATTGCATGTATGTGTGTATATATATGTATATTATATATATATATATATATATATATATATATATATATATATATATTTCTTCTTATTATTATTATTGCTATATATAATATATTATTATATATAACATATCTATCTGTATACAAACACACACACATATTTGCATACACACACACACACATATATATATATATATATATATATATATATATATATATTATGTGTGTGAAAATACAAACACAAATATATAGATAGGTAGGTAGTGTGTGTATATATATCTATACAAACAAGCATAAACATTATAAAGATATATCGATTTAGATATATCCTACCCACTATAAAGCAATGAGTTCGCTGAGAATAAAATCACCTCTATCCATGCATAGACAGATATGCTAATTATATACATGTACACATACACATTTTACCATTTGCTAGGCCCATGAATTACATAACAAAACTCATTTAACCCCATCCTAATACCTAACTACATCTTCAGACACAATTAGATAATTATAAATAACTGCAGAATTAATAAAATGTTAGTTTGCATTTCTCCATCCATGGCCTCAGCACCTCCCCCCCCCCCCCCCCCCCCCATATAATGTAATATACAATGTAAAAAATATATAATGATTTATTTGCTGAGTGATTTGGATAAACTCAAGCCTGTATCGATATGGAAATGTTATCACCAGTGATCCTAATAAGCAACCACAAACTGAATTGTTCCTTTGTACTCGTGGAAAAAAGAAAAACAAGTCACACATAGGATTGAGTCTGGTCAATCACCCTGTCAGGTTGCTTTGATCTATCAGTTGTACCTTTTCTACGTATGTCATCTTTAGTGCTATGCAAATGAATGAGGGCTGTTTGTGTTTTCAGCTCATATTTTAAACCCTGTGTATGCGAGTCAGGCCTAGTTAAACAGCAGGCAGGAATTATTGTATGATATTCATGGTCCAGGGCTGTAGCAATAGACTCCAAGAAAATTGAGGTACAAGAAAAATAATAATAATTTATATATATATATATATATATATATATATATATATATATATATATATATATATATATATATATCGTGTCCAATACACAGGACAAGGCCTAGGGAACAGCCTATTGCTTATTGCTTGGCATTATTGGACCAAAATGTTTGCAATAGGCTTCGATCCATTTAGGAGAATATATATATATATGCTGTGTCCAATGCACTGGACCAGTCTTGTAGCACCCAAAACGTCTTATGAGTTGATTTTAAGATATATGACATTTAAAAGCACCGAGCGAAATGGGCAATTGCTCCCTCTCCCTGGGCAGCAAATTGGCTGCATAAAAAGTCAATTAGCCGTGTAAAAAGGCTTGCTGGCTGTGCGCAGTTTCACAAGGGATGGGTATAACAGGCGACATCATCACCAGCTGTCCAGCTAGACAAGGCCCAATGCAAGACTGGGGCAGCTGCTGGGGAACTGTAGGGACCAGCATACCCACAGTAACTCCCTATAGTGCATCCAGCAGCGCCGACATAAAAAGCAGGCGTCGGATTTTTTAGGGTTCATTCAGAATTTCGCTCCATTGTTAATGACGTTCCTAATGGATTATCTTTCAGATCAGCAGAAAACGACAGTCATTGAAAACGGAGAAATCAGGTTCAATGGTAAAGGCAAGAAGATCAGAAAACCCAGGACGATATACTCCAGCCTACAGCTACAAGCGTTAAACCACCGTTTTCAACAAACGCAGTATCTTGCCCTGCCAGAGAGGGCTGAGCTGGCTGCTTCCCTGGGCCTGACTCAAACACAGGTAAGAACATATTCCACTGTCTAGGACCCTGAAGATGGCCATACACTATCTGATTGTACAGGCATACCCCACGTTTAAGTACACAATGGGGTTTATTTACTAAAGCTGGGAAGTGCAAAATCAGGCTCACTTCTGTATAGAAACCAATGAGCTTTAATCCCCAGCTTGTTCAGTTAAGCTATGCTAATAAAACCTGGAAGCTGATTGGTTTCTATGCAGAAGTGAGCCTGATTTTGCACTTTCCAGCTTTATTAAATAAACCCCATTGCATACTTAAAAGTGGGGTATGCCTGTATAACTTTTGTACAATCTCCTTTTACCAACATTTTATAATATGAGGTCAAATATAAATAATTGCTTTACCTTTACCACTACCTTAGCAATACCATTACCCCTACCTTACCATTGCCATTACCTTACCAATATCATTACCTCTACCTTGATATTGCCATCACCATACCTATACCATTACCTCTACCTCACTATTGCCATTACCTTAACAATACCATTACCTCTACCTTACTTCTTATCCAACTTTGTTACAAATAACAACCGCCCCGCTAGATGTACAAAGACAAGCGCTTACACCCCCAAAATTGTGTGTTTTTCTTCTGGGGACTGTGGAATTTCACTCCTATTTAGCAGCTGCTTTAAATCAGATTTTATATCAAATAAATTATTAAATCAATTATACCTCTACCTTACTATTGCCATTAGCTTACCAACACCATTACCTCTACCTTACTATTGCCATTACCATACCAACACCATTACCTCTACCTTACTATTGTCATTACCTTACCAATACCATTACCTCACCTTACTATTGGCATCACCTTACCAATACTATTAACTCTACCTTACTATTGCCATTACCATACCAAAACCATTACCTTTACCTTACTATTGCCATTACTTTACCAATACCATTACCTCTATCTTACTATTGCCATTATTTTACCAATACCATTACCTCTAACTTTCTATTGCATTTGCCACTACCTTGCCAATATCATTACCTCTACCTTACCCATTACCTTACCAATACTATTACCTCTACATTATTATTACTTACCTATACCATTAGCACTAGCTTACTATTGCCATTACCTTACCAATACTATTACCTTTACCTCACCAATACCATAACCTCTACCTTACCATTTCCTTACCAATACCATAAGCCCTACATTATCATACCACTAATATGACCACTTGTGGCCTTTGGTAAACCTCTAACTTGGAACCTTGCTACCACAATCCCATAATTAGTATACAGCTAGCCAGGCCTCTGCACAAAATAGTTTATGTTAGCTCTAAATGAGATTGTACAATCAAATTGTATAACGTATGGCTAGCTTTAGATTTGAGATAATGGTCCTAAGAAATTTTGAGTTGACTGTCCTAAAGTGGTCCTACATCTTTTAATATGTTTTTTCAGTCTTCTGTAAATTTACCTAGCTGATTAAATAATAAGTTGGGGGAGACTTAACTAAAACTGAAGCACTCAGGATCTGAAGCATCTGTGCATGGTAGCCAATCAGCTTGTAACTTCAACTTGTTCCAATATTGTTGAAAAAAATACCTGGAAGCTGATTGGTTTCTATGGAGAGCTGCACCAGATTTTGCACTCTCCAGCTTTGGTAAATCAACCCCATTGCGTCTATTGTTTTGGTAGGCCCTGTTAGTAAATCTTCAGATGATTGTACAGAGATTGTTCAATCACAGATTGTAGCATGAATACAAATTGCCACCATTTTTACGAAAACAATCTCACGCAACAACTCAAAAATGCTAAAAAAAAACCTTGATACTTCATCTCTTTTTTTGTCAGGTTAGTGTTTCCCATGTCTGTTGTGTGGTTGCCAAATAATCAAGCGATTGCGCACAGTACGCAAGTGCGTTTCCTGTTCTCAGAGGTAGAGGTCACAGTCGTATTTTGCACCCTTTACGATTTTCTCAGTGGCCAAAATCGGTTTGCGTTTATGAAACTCATGATTGTAAAATCGACCACAGCTTTGTCCAACTCTGCCTGATGTCTACACTAAAGCCTAAGGGGTTAGACTGCCCTATAGCACCTTGGTTATATTACAGACAGAAGATGGCCTGCAGAATTGCATGCTTGAAGCACAAAGGGCTTTGATCATAAGTGTTTCTTTAAGCAGTGGGACAAAAGAATGGATTGCTAATGATTGCTTTACCTGACAAACAGGACAAAAATGTAATATTCAGGCAAGCTTTGATTATATTAACCACTAAAGATGAGGATTAGGCCTGTGCTGCAGTGAATGTAGGCCTTTGGTTGACTAACAGATATCTAAATTGAATTATTTTATTCACTGCAAAAAAATAAAAAAAAATATGAGCTTTTATTATGTTCATAACCCATATAGGAAGCAAAGAAAGAACTGCACATCACTAATATACAGAGGGCATGTGTTAGAGGCAATGTATTATACACAAAGGGTAGATTGCTTTGTCTCAATATGTGATTGCCAGTTGTTATAGTAGACAGACTTTGTCAGGTCTATGAACTGGGATTGCTCATTGGAAACAAGACAGTCCCTACATTATAAATGCAACAGCCAACACAGGTTTTTCTGACCATCAAGCCACCTCAGCTGCAGTGCTACAAGTCCCAGTATGGCGGTTAAAGGGATACTGCGGTTAACCACGCTCTAATTACTAATTGGCTCTAATGAATTCATTTTCAGCATTATTTTTACTCAGACTTAATTTGCTCTAATCAAGTCATTCTCAAAATCACCATTAAAGCACCCAGCTGCAGGACTACATGTCCCAGCATGAGTGTTAAAGGGACGCTGTAGTCAACCCTACTCTAATTAGTTCAGAATTTATTGGCTCTAGCCCCATACACACTATCAGATTTTCTGATGATTTTTTTCCTTCAGATTTACCCAAATCATATAATATGAGGTCAAACTTTAGGAGTTTCAATTTGTATGCAATCAGGCAGGCCCTTGCACTATATGGTTTTGGTAAATTTGTAGACAAAAATCAGCAGAAAATCTGATAGTGTGTATGGGGCTTAAGAAATGTGTTTTTAGTATTATTTTTACTATCTGTAATCAAGTAATTCCAAAAATGACCATTAAGCCACCCAGATGGAGGACTACAAGTCTCATCATAGCAGTTAAATGGATACTGTGGTTAACCCTGCTCTAATTACTACATAATTAATTGGCTCTAATTTACAAATTTTAAATATTATTTTTGTTTTAGACATAATTTGTTAGTAGTATTTTGCTTAGATTTTTTTTTTTTGCTCTAATCAAGCTTGGTGGCTTAATGGTCAGAATGACCATTAAGCCACCCAGCTGCAGGCCTATAAGTAAGGGATGCTGCAGTTAACCTCCCTTTAATTATCTAAGAATAGATTGGCTGTAATTAATCCAGTTTAAATATGAATTATATTTAGAGTTTTTTGTTGTTGTTGCTCTAACCAAGTCATTCTCAAAATTGACTACTGCAACTGCAGGACTACAAGTCCCAGCATGTCAGTTAAAGGGATACTGTATTAACCCTGCTCTAATTATTACATAATTAGCTGGCTCTAATGAACTCATTTTCAATATTATTTGTATTTTAGACTTACTTAGAATTACCATTATACCACCCAGATGCAGGACTACAAGTCCCAGCATAGCAGTTAAAGGGAAGCTGCAGTAAACCTCACTTTAATTATCTAAGAATAAATTGGCTGTAATTAATCCAGTTTAAATATGAATTATATTTAGCGTTTTTTGTTGTTGTTGCTCTAACCAAGTCATTCTCAAAACGACTATTGCAGCTGCAGGACTACAAGTCCCAGCATGGCGGTTAAAGGGATACTGTGATTAACCCTGCTCTAATTATTACATAATTAATTGGCTCTAATGAACTCATTTTCAATATTATTTGTATTTTAGACTTTCTTAGAATGACCATTATGCCACCCAGATGCAGGACTACAAGTCTCAGCATAGCAGTTAAAGGGATGCTTCAGTAAACCCTGTTCTAATTACTTCAGAATTTATTAACTCTAGTGAATTCATTTTCATTAATATATTTTTTTTTTTTCGCTATAACCAAATCATTCCCAAAATTAACCATTAAGCCACCCCACTGCAGGGCTAGAAGTCCCAGCATGGTGGTTAAAGGGATGCTGCAGTCAACCCTACTTGAATTTCCTAAGAATAAATTGGCTGTTATGAGTTCAGTTTAAATATTAATTATATTCAGATTTTTTTTTTCTATTTTTTATTTTGCTCTAATCAAGTCATTCTCCAAATGACTATTACAGCTGCAGGACTACAAATCCTTGCATGGTGGTTAAAGGGATACTGTAGCAATTCTGTTATAATTGCTGCACAATTAACTGACTCTGATTGTCAGTATAATTTTCAGACTTATTTTTTATTTTTTTTCTGCTCCATTCTTAAAATTATTTTTGCATGGCACATCCAACATTCACCCAACATTGCCTACCAGCTAAAAGGAAGGCATTGTTTTATCTGTAATAGAGATATTGAATTCTGAACATTACATTTGCACCAGTGCCTTTTTTTATTATTTTTTAAAAGGAATTGGTGGTGTGTTTCCCTTATTGCTAAAATAAAACGATTGAATTCACTGTAATTATAACTGAATATTAATAAACGTTTAAGCTGTGTAGGTGTCATGTGTGTTTCATTAAATAATATCTTTAATATCTTTAAAGAGCAACCTCATGTTACAGGTTGATAATAAATGTGTTTAATGTATTCAATTAATGTATTCAAGTTAGTTTATTAAAGAAATCGAACGTTCTTTCACTCCGCAGCCTGATATTTTAACTATGTGCAACGGTTGTCAATGCAATGGTATTTGGAGATGCTTCTGCCCTTGAATTGCTATTAGACATCCATCAGATTTTGGATTAGTGCAGTGAGCTGTTAGCAGGCTCGTGAAGGAAAGGGGCTGTGCAAAGCCTCAATTTGTCGCTTGGCTAATGCTTGTCTTTTGGTTTTCTGTCGCAGGTGAAAATCTGGTTCCAGAACAAGCGGTCCAAATACAAGAAATTGCTGAAACAAGGCGGTAACCCCCACGAAAGCGACCCCTTGCCAGTCTCTGCTGCCCTGTCCCCCCGATCTCCAGCTATC
>NW_027507764.1:53267941-53305441 GCF_037356315.1 Lithobates pipiens | reverse complement strand
TTTTTATCCATATAGTATGTATCTCTCATATATCTATATACATTTATACTGGGAAAGTATTCACAGCAATTAATCCTATTCTCTCCCTCGCTCTCTCCTTTTTCTACTTTCTTCCCCATTTTCTCTCTCTACCTCTCTTTCTCTTCTCTCTGGCTCTCTTTCCTTCTTTCAATTCTTTCCTTTTCTTTCTCTCTTTTCCTCTGTCGCTTTTTTCTCACTATCATTCTCTGCCCCCCCCCCCCCCCCCCCCCCCAACTTCAATATCTTTATCGTACTGGGTAAGCTTCTCTCTCTCTCTCTCCCTCTCCCTCTCCCTCTCTCTCTCTCATCTGTATCACCTTTCCCTCTTTGACTTTGTCTCTGCCCCCCTCCCTCTATATCTTAATCCATAAAGTATCTCTCATATATTTAATGCATTCAAAAAAATATATATATATACTCTTCTGTATCACCCTCCCTCTTCTCTCTCTCTTTCTTACACACATAACAAAATGGGTTTGGGGGGGGAGAGGGGAGAGAGAGAGGGGGGGAAGAGGGGGGAGAGAGAGGGGGGGAAGAGGGGGGAGAGAGAGGGGGAGAGGTGAGAGATAGAGGAGGAGGAGAGAGGGTAGAGAGAGAGGGGAGAGGGGGAGAGAGAAGGGAGAGAGGGGGAGAGGGTGGGAGAGAGAGAGAGGGGAGAGGGGTGAGAGAGGGGAGAGGGAAGAGGGTGGGAGAGAGAGAGAGGGGGAGAGGGAGGGAGAGAGAGAGGGGAGAGGGTGGGAGAGAGAGAGAGAGGGTGGGAGAGAGAGAGAGGAGAGGGTGGGAGAGAGAGCAAGAGGGGGAGAGAGGGGGAGAGAGTGAGAGACATGGGGGTTATTTAGGAAAGGCAACTCCACTTTGCACTACAAGTACAAAGTGCGCTTAAAATTGCACTGAAACTGCACTTGGAAGTTGCAGTCGCTGTAGATCGGAGAGGGACATGCAAGGAAAATAAAAAAACAGCATTTTAGCTTCCACATGATTGGATAATAAAATCAGCAGAGCTTCCACTCATTTCAGATCTACCCCTCAGATTGACAGTGACTCACTTCCAAAGTGCACTAAGCTATACTGGCCATTACAGAACCATACATCGAATAAACACACATCTCCCTCCATCTACATATACTGTATATATAATATATAATAGACTCTCTATACAAGCGTATAGTGTCTGCACAGGTTGGACATTACTCTACACAGAGCACCGATATTCTGTACACTCACTGAACAGATCACACACACACACAGGCTGACATAATACACTTTAACAAGGTAAACAATAATAAACAAATAAATAAATAACAATCTTATGAGTAACAGCCCTGCCCCTGATGGAAGTCACTTATTTGTCCCATACTAGCTCATTTTGTTCCATAGGGCTGCTTAACCTCTCACCATTTCTTTCCATAAATATGGAACAGCAAAACGCTTCCTAGTGATCAGGGACCCCCCCCCCCCCCCCCCCCCCCCCAGTCTGATCTGAGCCCCAGTCCTCAGCAGAACGCTCTTAGGAACAGGTATGCCCCTCAATGAAGGTCTCCTTGTCCCCCCCCCCCCCCCCCCTTCTGTCACTCTCAGCCTGGCGGTCGGTATGAAGACGCTTACCCCGGCAATAGCCGCTCCGCCATCCGCACCGCACCGCACAGGCTCCGCAGCCTCGGGCAGAAGCAATAACGTGCACTCTCGTTGAACGAGCAGATCCAGGTGTGAGATTGTTTGCACACCCCGGCACCTCTTATATTGCCAGCAAAATTAGCCGTTATTACTGTCACTGTTTAGTGATGGTTAGCTTGATTTAAAAAAAAAAAAAAAAACTGCTGTAATCAAGACCTGGAGCATCTTTGCGAATTGCAGATAATTGTAAACGTCCAGATTATGATAATAGCATCCTAATCCAGCCCTGCAATATAATTATTACAAAGTGTTACATCTGAAACTGTCCAGTGGAGCTAATTCAGCCATTATTTAGACCTTATTTTTGCACCGCCAGAACCGGTTGCTGAGTGGAAAATGTGCAATGGTAATTTCCAGGCGGCATTCAACGTGTGTGATAGTTTAGGATGGGGGAAGAATGGGGGAAGTGAATGGAGATCAAGGACAAAAGGAATGATTCCTCTGAACTGGAAGAAAATGAAGAAAGATTGTCAGAAGAGCTGGGCAGCTTGGCCTGGGCAGAAGGATGCTTGGATAGGTCATCCTCCTGTTCTTTGTCCCTTTGTTCCTTTGTTTTAACTATAACCTTTTTGGTTTTATGATCTTAAACTGACATTTTTTATTTCCAATTTTTTATATTTTACTATATCTAAATCATTTTTATTTTGAAAGAAATACATTGCTCCTTTGCACCATGTCCATTAAACTTTGTCAGCCAGCAAATTGAGAGGGATTGTCGGCAGAGCTGGATAGCTTGGCCTGGGTAGAAGGATGCTTGGATAGGTTACCCTCCTGTCCTTTGTCTCTTTTTCTTTGTTTTAACTATAAACTTTTTGGCTTCTTGATTATAAACTGTCATTTTTTATTTCCTATTTTTTTTTTTTACTAGCTATATATCATTTTTATCTTGATTGAAAGTGTTACACCATGTCCAGGGCTGCTTTTAGAAATCACAAGGCCCCATACAGCCCTACTGATGGGGCCCCCTAAATATGTCTACACCCCACATATCCCCCTCCCCACTCCACTCCCTGATTCCTTTTTTTTTACTATCTATATATAATTTTTATTTTGAAATAAATAAATTGCTCCTTTACAACATGTCCATTAAACTTTGTCAGCCAGCAAATTGAGAGGGATTGTCAGCAGAGCTGGACAGCTTGGCCTGGGTAGAAGGGTGTTTGGATAGGTTATCCTTCTGTCCTTTGTCTTTTTTCTTTGTTTTAACTATTAACTTTTTGGCTTCTTGATTATAAACTGGCGTTTTTTATTTCCTTTTTTTATTTTTTTTATACTATCTATATATAATTTTTATTTTGATAGAAAGTGTTACACCATGTCCAGGGCTGCTGTTAGAAATCACGAGGCCCCATACAGCCCTCCTGATGGGACCCCCTAAATATGCCTACACCCAGTGCCAGGACAAGGTCATCCAGCGCCCAGGGCAAATACACCAAACTGTGCCACCCTTTCCCTTGGGGTTAGGGTCAGGGTGCCCCCTACCCCTGCAATAAACCATTGCGCCAGGGGCAGCTGCCGCTCCTGCCCACCCCTTGTCCAGGCCTTGCCTGCACCCTGCCTAACCTCCCCCATCTCCTGACTTTATCCCCCCAAACCCCCCGAAAATGAAAAAAAGTCCCTCCTGTGCTCCCACCTCCTGGGGCCCTCTGTTAACCTGATGGGGCCTGGGGAAATATAATTTAAGCCCTGATAAGCTTGTAGGAGTCAGGGTGGGGTTCAGGAAAAATGTATTTATTCATTTAGGCAGGAATAAATAATAAAGCTGCCCTGAGACCCCCCTGTTTAGCTGAAGGTTGGACTGCCTTATCATGAGCCCTGGCCACTAAACTGCATAGATCATCCCAGGCTGGCACATTGGGAGGGATTGTCAGCTTGGCCTGGGCAGAAGGGTGTTTAGATCAGGTTATCCTCCTATCCTTTGTCTCTTTTTTTTTTTTTTTGTTTGTTTTAACTAACCTTTTTGTCTTTATGATTTTAAACTGACATTTTTAATTTCCTAATTTTTACTATCTATATATAATTTTTATTTTGCTATAAAGTGCTCTTTTACATCATGTCCACTAAACTGCACAGAAGAACATCCCAGGCGCATAGAAAACAATCATGCCCTGTTTATATCATACATGTGCTGCGGTGTGTGCAGCATGTCAGCATGTAGCATGCACGCATTTTCACACAGCACAGCCCACCACACCACACATGCCCACATCTTATTGCAAAACGATGCAGTGCATATAATTGAATAAAGGGGTTGATTTACTAAGACAAATAGACTGTGCACTTTGCAAAGTTGCCCTCTGCAAGAGCAGTAGCTCCAGATGAGGTGAAGTTGCACTCTGCAAAGATTACCCAATTACATGCAAAGAAAAAAAACTGCATTTTTTGCTTGCACATGATTGGACGATGGAAGTCAGCAGAGATTCTGCTCATTTACTAAGCTCTGGAGCAACTGAAGTTTGCAAAGTACACAGTCTATTTGCCTTTAGTAATCAACCCCATTGTCACTACTACAGTGCACCAATCAGCAATACTCATAATCCTTTCTGATTGGTGTGGTGTGTTAAAGGTGTTGTAAATCTCCGTGTTTTTTCACCTTAATGCATCCTACGCATTAAGGTGAAAAAATTTCTGGCAGTGACCACCCCCCCAGCCCCCCCCACCTGTTTTACTTATCTGACCCCTCTAACTTGACCCACGGGGGTGCACTGTCTCTCTGCCCGGGGTTCTCGGCTCTTGATTGGATAGATTGATAGAAGCGCAGCCATTGGCTCCCGCTGCCGTCAATCAAATTCAATGACTTAGGGGGCGGGGCCGAGTACAGCATTTGTGTCTATGGATGACGAATGATGGACTCGGGAGCGTGTCCGCAAGGTAACCCCCCAGGAGAGCGCTTCTCCCAGGGGGTTATCTGATGTGGGGAGGAGCCACGAGAGCCGTCGAGTGACCCCAGAAGGGCAGGTTCTGGGCAACTCTGTGCCAAACAAGCTGCACAGTGGAGGTAAGTATGACATGTTTGTTATTTAACCAATACTTCCATACTGGGCCTATTCTGGCACTTCTCTCCTACATGTAAAAATCATAATTTTTTTGCTAGAAAATTAGAATCAGAATCCTCAATTATATATAGTTTTTTTAGCAGACAGTCTTAGGGAATAAAATGGCGGTCATTGCAACATTTTATCTTGCACGGTATTTGCGCAATAATTTTTCAAACACCTTTTTTTTGGAAAAAAAAAACAGTCTCATGAATTAAAAAAATAACAAAATAGTAAAGATAGCCCAATTTTTTTATATAATGTGAAATATGATGTTACGCTGAGTAAATAGATACCAAACATGTCACCCTTTAACATTGCGCACACTCATGGAATGGCGCCAAACTTCGGTACTTAAAAATCTCCATAGGCAACGCAACGAAATTTGTTACAATTTACCAGTTTAGAGTTACAGAGGAGGTCTAGAGCTAGAATGCCCATGGCGATACCTTACATGTTTGGCTGGAACAGCGTTTACATATGTGGGTGGGACTTACATGTGTGTTCGCTTCTGAAAGCCAGCTACCGGGGACAGGGGCGTTTCAATTTTTTTAAATTTTATTTGACTTAATTTTTTTTATTTTTGCACTTTTTTTTCATTTGTTTTTTTTTGATCACTTTAATTCCTATTCCTATTTAATTCCTATTACAAGGAATGTAAAACATCCCTTGTAATAGGAATCTATTGTGACAGGTCCTCTTTATGGAGAGATGTGGGGTCAGTAAGACTTTTGAATTTAGATGAAAGGTTTAGCACCGGGAAACACTTTTTGAAAAATACAAAGTGCATTTTATATACAAATGAGTAGGAAAGAGGGACAGAGGGACATTGCTCCAAATCAGGGACAGCCCTTCCAAATCAGGGACAGTTGTGAGCTATGCCCATAGGAAACCATGTTAAATGGACTGTAGTGTGTTTCTGCCTAACTGAAAACTCCCTAAAAAATGCCTAGGTGTGAACCAGGCCTTAAGTTCTTCTTTCAATTGGACACATATAGATTGAATTTTGGGTGATTTTGAGGGTGTCGACTGTCAGAATACAACAGCCGGTGTTCTGCCAAAAGCTGCCCCCCCCATCGGATAGTGTCCTCCCCGTACTGCGCAGGCGCAGCGCTTGCTCAGTACAGAAGATAAGAAGACTCGGAAAGTCTCAGAAGATGAACGGCGCCTGTGCAGGTTCAAGCCCCTCCATCCAAGTGGACATAATGGTAGCACTTAGTAAGAGGGCCCCTCACGGGCTTGCTTCGCTCACCATGCCTCGCTCGCCATGCTTCGGGCACGGCCTCGCTTGGCTCTGCAATTTTTTATTCTAGCTCTATGTCCACTTGGATGGTGGGGCTTGAACCTGGACTCAGTGCGCAGGCTCCATTCATTTTCTGAGACTTTCGCGCCTCCTTGTCTTCAGTACTGCGCAAGCGCAGTACAGGGCGGACACTATACGACGGGGGGCAGTATTCGACACAACACCGCCACTGCAGAGCCATCCAACAATATTTAACAGAATAAAGAACAAATCTTAACATGTATAGTCAGCTTTACATACAGAGATTTTCATCGGAAGCTTCCCCACCGAATCAGATGGAAACAATAAAAAAAAACAAAAAACAAAAAAAACAGTAAGATATTACACAATGCCTGTCCCTCCCCCTTGGTTTAGTGTTAACAGTAAATCCTTGGTTTAGCCCAACTGTTTAATTACAGTTGGGCTATAAGTACACATGTGCTTTACATTCCCATCCTGAAAAGCAAAATATTATTACACTTCCTATTTTTAAAGTGATATTATGAACTCTTTTACACTGCCAGTGCCCGGGCGCCAGCGGCAAAGCGCCACTAGGTTTAGCGGCAATTTACCATTGTTTTTTGTGATGCTTTTTGGGTGCTAGCAGGGTGCTTTTAAGCCCGCTAGCGGCCGAATAAAGGGTTAAAAGCACCTGCAAAGCGCCGCTGCCGAGGTGCTTTGCAGTCGCTTCGGCGGTGCTGCCCATTGATTTCAATGGGCAGGGGCGCTTTAGGAGCGGTGTATACACCGCTCCTAAAGCGCCTCAAAGAAGCTGCTTGCAGGATTTTTTTTTGACGTCCTGCAAGCGCACCGCTCCGGCTTTTTTCAGGTGCTATTTTTAACGTTAAAGCGCCTGAAAAACACCTCCAGTGTGAGAGGGCTAAAACTTCCTTTTTTTAACCACTTGCCTACTGGGCACTTTCACCCCCTTCCTGCCCAGGCCAATTTTCAGCTTTCGGCGCTGTCACACTTTGAATGACAACTGCGCGGTCATGCAACACTGTACCCATTGTAAGTTTTTATAATTTTTTGGACACAGGTAAAGCTTTCTTTTGGTGGTATTTAATAACCAATGGGGTTTTTATTTTTTGCTAAACAAACGAAAAAAGACCGAACATTTTGAAAAAAAAAAAAGTTTTTCTTAGTTTCTGTAATAAAATTGTGTAAATAAGTAATTTCTCTCCTTCACTGGTGTGCACTGATTAGCTGTACTGATGGACCCTGATGAGGCGGCACTGGTGGGCAAGGATGAGCAGGCACTGATATGCTGCACTGTTAGGCAGAAATGACAGGCACTGACAGGCATTTCTCCCAACTGTCCCTGATTTGGAGCAATGTCCCTCTGTCCCTCATTCCTCCTCATTTGTCCCTCATTTTGGTACAATCTACTGCATATAGATGTATATAAAATGCACTATTTATCTTTCAAAAAGTGTTTCCCAGTGCTAAACCTTTCAATCAATTTCTAATTGGCTGCATCTGTAAATTTTCAAAAGCCAATAAAAAGGAATAGTAGTGGTAAAAAAAAAAATACTATTAATTATTTTTTTGGGATAATTCTTAAGGGGGCGTGGCAGGGGTGTGTCCTATGCGTACATACCTTTGCTAATAGCTGGCCTTCGTTCCCATCTCAAAAAGTTGGGAGGTATGCTGACAGGCATTACTGATAGGCACTAATTGGCAGCACTAGTGGACACTGATTGGCAGCAATGAGGGCACTGATTGGAAGCAATGGCGGGCACTGATTGGCAGCGCTGATGATCAGGACACTGTAGATGTCCCCTGTGTGGATTTGCTGGTTATCTGCTCTCCTCACGCGCTGTCAGCATGAGCAAATTCTGTTTACATTGTGATCAGCTGCGATTGAACCCAGCTGATCACATGGTAAAGAGCCACCGTGATTGACTCATTACCCTGATCTGTGATTAGCTGCCTCCGAAGCACAGAGCGATCCCAGATCGCTGTCAATGAATGCCGCAGGAGGCACGCAGGCAGCTCGAGCATGGGAGGACACTATATGACAGCCTCCCTACAAAGCGTGACTGTGCTCTAGCTGTCACTTGGCTATAGAACGGTCCTGAAGAGGTTAAATTTAAAACATCAAACATGTCATACTTATCTGCAATGCACAGAGTAGCCTTGATCCTCCTCTTTCAGGGTCCTGCTGGTGTCTTGGCTCCTCCTCTCTGCCAAATGCCCCCAAGGAAAGATGCTTTCTATGGGGGCACTTGTGGGTGCTTGCTCCTGAGCCTCGCTGCCTGTGTCTATTGACACAGACAGCAGGCTCGGCCTCGCCCCATCATCATAGGATTTGATTGACAGGAGCGTTAGACCCTTGCTGCCGCTTTTATCAATCTGCCCAGTGAGGAGGGACAGACATAGGAGTGGACCCCAAAGCTCAAACCCATTTGCCTTTCTCTGCAGCCTCAGTTGTACTGGGCAGTGAATGAATGAGATGTGCTCTGTGCTGAGCGGCTTCCTGTTCATTCACAAACTGAAGCAAAATAAACACAGTTTACTATGCTTCGTTATGAATGAACACAGTGAGTGAGTGTGTTCACTATGTTTATTTAGAAAAGGAAGGCTCTGGTAAATTACATATTTACTATCCCCTTCTCCCACTCTCCATCCTGAAACATCCCCCGCAGGAGATGGGGGTAGAGGAGAGGAGGTAAGCCAGCAGCATCACGGGGCGGTGGGGCCAACGCGGGGGAAGCCTGGGCAACAGGGGCAATTGGAACTGCACATAGTGATTAGGGTGTGTCCAGGCACACCTGGCACACCCCCTGCTCATGCATATCGGGGCAGAGCTGGGGGTGCCACTGCTCTCATGCACAGCACTGGCTCGAGATCAGGCTCAGTTAAGTAAAAGGGGGCTGCAACAGAAGGTTTTTTACCTTAATGCATAGACTGCATTAGGGTAAAAAAACCTTAAGGCTTAAGAACCACTTTAAAGTATACTCCTTTACCTCTGATCCACTGAAAACAAGTGTTGATGCCCCCTTGAGTATATGCAAAATCAGCTTTCCAGTATCTGATCCCCTCACAAACTATAACTGACTGAAGATAAGGGATTTCCAGGTTCGGTCAGTTTCAGCCAGACTGAGAGACAGTTTTGTGTCTATGGTACAGGTGGACAAAACAAGCTGTCTGCTCTCCTCTGCTAGGAATGACCAACCGGACAGGTTTAAAAATCTTGTCTGATTACTATTGTTGTCCTGAAGGTTAACCAGCACTGGCAGTGACTCCACCTTTGTTTCCATCCCTCAAATCCCTCTTTCAAAAACATGCAATTTAAACTTCCGGAGTTCATTTTTTTGGCTGCATTTAGCCAGCAAGACCTCTTCTGAAAGTTGGTTAGACATTGACCACATGGCTATATTAGATCAATGACATCATGACCTGTAGCACCAACTAAACTCAATAGCCAGCCGAGTATTTATCTTTATCCATTCCTCTACACCAGTGATTCTCAACCAGGGTTCCTCCAGAGGTTGCTAGAGGTTCCTTCAGCATTGGGCCATTTCTACCTCTCGAATAACTTCCCACCGACACCATTGATCTTTTTAGCTATCTGTAAGGGGGTAATTCTTCCCAATGACCACAAGTGTAAGGACCATTCCTCTCACTGACCATCACACTAATGTATCATGAGTTGTAGATTTATAATGTTCAGCAGGGGTTCCCCGAGACTGGAGACCTATTTCAAGGGTTCCTCTGGGTTGGAAAGGTTGAGAAAGGCTGCTCTACACCCTCAGCATACCTACCTGCTTCCCCTTCAAACCAGCATATAGGAAAGTCTTCCAGCACAGACTTACATTACGGCTCTGAGATGTCATATGACAGAATACAGAGAGCCAAAAAGTAAGCCAGTGCTGGAAGATGTGACAATCTTTAAGATCACCCCCCTTCAACCATGTGATCGATGGTGACCAGAAGATTTCTGTCAGGTAAAAAATAAATGGACTTTGCGAAGTGTGCCATTGTGCTGCATGTATTGGTGAGTAGTGATGGGCTTGGGTTCAGTCTGAATTTGGGGTCAACCTAACCCAGAAATAAGATTCACTCATTCACTCATAAGATTCAGTCATTCTTGGGCCAATCAGCTGTGGCCATGACAATCTCTGCCCCACAGTTGCATGTACACAAAGTGGCAGGAGCGCTTGTGCCATTATTGACCTAATATTTGCCATATGGTCATATTAGGTCATATAAGGTCAATGATGTCATAAGAACACAAAGGGGTAGGGATCCTCAAGACATCATTGACCTAATATTGCCACATGGTCCTATTAGGTCATATTAGGTCAATGATGTCTTGAGAACACAAAAGGGGGGATCCTCAAGACATCATTGACCTAATATTGCTTCATGGTCATATTAGGTCATATTAGGTCAGGGGTCTCCAAACTACAGCCCTCCAGCTGCTGCGGAACTACACGTCCCATGAGGCATTGTAAAACTCTGACATTCACAGATATGATTAAGCATGATGGGAATTGTAGTTCCTGAACAACTGGAGGGCCGTAGTTTGAAGAGCCCTGTATTAAGTCAATGATGTCTTGAGAACATAAAATGGGTAGGGATCCTCAAGACATCATTGACCTAATATTGCCACATGGTCATATTAGGTCATATTACGTCAATAATGTAATGAGAACACAAATGGGTAGGGATCCTCAAGACATCATTGACCAAATATTGCCTCATGGTCATATTAGGTCATATTAGGTCAATGATGTCATGAGTACACAAAAAGAAAGGGATCCCCAAGACATCATTTACCTAATATTGCCACATGGTCATATTAAGTCAATGATGTCATGAGTACACAAAGAGGTAGGGATCCGTATAACATCATTGACCTAATAAGGCCATTTGGACATATTAGGTCAATGGCTTTGACCTAAAATGGCCATATTAGGTCAATGATGTCACAAGCATCCCGGCCCCAGCCCCTGTTGCTGATTGGACCAGGGATGACAGTTTCAATCTGGATTCAGCCAAACCCAAGTTCAGACCAAACCCACACTCACCCCCACCCACCAATCAATGCAGCATAACGGCAAAGTCAATTTACTTTAGCCAACAGAAATCTGTCCCTGCTATGAAAGGACTAGTTGGTTATGTTCAGTCCCTAGGGCAAAGGTTCTTAGTTCTCCTCTAAATCTCATGCAACGAATGTATTGCTGTTTATCGTGACTTCCTCAGTTGGATGATTCTTCTAAAGGCAGGTTAACATGCAAAACACACTATGTGAATCTGCTTGTGCTAATGTACTACAATGCACAGCCACAGTGTGAATTGGCCCTAAGGACCAATAAAGGGTTTCTTTGCTATAGCTGTCGACACCCTCCCCTTCTTCCCAACAAATACACATTTCATTTGTGTATTGCTTCCAGAATACTTTCATCTATACACACTGCTGGGTGGGAAGGCCATTAGCACTTTGTGATCATATTGGTCTGGGATTACCTGTCGGTCCAGCTAGTTAGGTCCCATTTAGATACAAATCACTGATTATCAAGGAAGGCATTGAGCTAATTAATTACCTCCAGACTTGTATCACTGATATCTAATTAAGTACAAATAATGTGTTATCAGTACACAGTAGCCACTAAACAGAATGGAAAGCTAAGTGATTATTGGGCTACTGTAATGAAGGCGAGTCAGCCTTTTGCAGATTGAGTTTTCCCAGCTGTTGTGAAAGTGTGACATTTTTCTGGAATACAAAATAGCCGCCTTCAGTTATAAGTTATTTCTGCATTTCCATTGAACTCTACGAATAATTTGTCAGTTTGACCGAGAGGAATCTGAGAACTAAGAATGTGCACAGGTACGCATTCCTAGTTCACTGCCGCAACATAAATGATTGTACTCATGGCACTGGGTATTGTACACAGAGGACTTAAAAAAAGGTGAATGAGGGTCATGAATTTTTTTTTTTTTTAGTCCGTATTCCATAAAGAAAACTCAAACTAACAACCGGTGCAAGAAAAAAAAAGTGCACACACAAAAAGTAAGAACACAAAAAAAGTACACAGGGTGTACACATTGACCTCCTCTGAAGAGGAAGGACCTTTACCCTGATCCCCTGGGGACGCAAAGGCTCCTGACAGGGACTGAGGTACTCACTCGCCCACCCAGGGCTGTTGCAAGGATTTTTGACACCCTAGGCACCCCTGACTCCACCTCCTTTGCCCTGCCCATGTATGCAGCCTCACCAGCACCCATCAATGCAGTCTATCAGTGCCCATCAAATGTAGCCTATCAGTGCCCATCAAATGCAGCCTATCAGGGCCCAAATGCAGCTTATCAGTGCCCATCAATGCAGCCCATTAATGCAGCCTCACTAGTGCCCATAAATTCAGCCTCACCAGCCCCCATCAGCACAGCCTCACCAGTGCCCATCAGCACAGCCTCACCTGCGCCCATCAATGCAGCTTCACCAGTGCCAATGGGCGCAGCTTCACCAGTGCCCATGAGCACAGACTCACCAGTGCCCATCAAATGCAGCTTATCAGTGCCCATAAATGCAGCTCATTAATGCAGCTTATCAGTGCCTATCAATGCAGCCTCACCAGTGCCCATCAAATGCAGCCTGATCAGTGCCCATCAAATGCAGCTTGTCAGTCCCCATCAAATGCAGCCTCAACAGTGCCCATCAAATGTAGCCTATCAGTGTCCATCAATGCAGCCTCACCAGTTCCTATCAAATGCAGCTTATCAGTGCCCATCAAATGCAGCCTATCAGTGCCCATCAAATGTAGCCTATCAGGGGCTGAGGTACTCACTCGCCCACCCAGGGCTGTTGCAAGGATTTTTGACACCCTAGGCACCCCTGACTCCACCCCCTTTGCCCTGTCGATGTATGCAGCCTCACCAGCACCCATCAATGCAGCCTATCAGTGCCCAAATGCAGCTTATTAGTGCCCATCCCATCAATGCAGCCCATTAACGCAGCCTCACTAGTGCCCATAAATGCAGCCTCCCCATGGCCCATCAGCACAGCCTCACCAGTGCCCATCAATGCCACCTCACCAGTGCCCATCAGCACAACCTCACCTGCGCCCATCAATGCAGCCTCACCAGTGTCCATGGGTGCAGCCTCACCAGTGCCCATGAGCACAGCCTCACCAGTGCCCATCAAATGCAGTTTATCAGTGCCCATAAATGCAGCTCATTAATGCAGCTTATCAGTGCCTATCAATGTAGCCTCACCAGTGCCCATCAAATGCAGACTGATCAGTGCCCATCAAATGCAGCTTGTCAGTGCCCATCAAATGCAGCCTCAACAGTGCCCATCAAATTTAGCTTATCAGTGTCCATCAATGCAGCCTCACCAGTACCCTTCAAATGCAGCTTGATCTGTGCCAATCAAATGCAGCTTATCAATACCCAATAAATGCAGCCTCACCAGTGCCCATCAAATGTAGCCTCACTAGTGCCCAAATGTAGCCTACGGGGGGTGGGGGTGAGAAGGACCCTTACATCCAGGCCTTGTGCTTGGTACACAGATCACTCTATATACACTATATACAGTCAGTAATACAATGTCAGTGACAGTGTTTCACTGACTGGGACGGGGGATCTGCTCTGCACCCGACCACCTGACCCTGCCAGACTGCCAGTGGGAAGAACAATTTCAAACCCTGCCTCAGTGCCTCCTCCAGCTGTCACTAAGCCTGGAGCACCTACTACTCTGATCCGATAGGCGCCGCTACTGTAGTGTATGTAAGTGATGCCGGTGCTGCCACTGTTCAGGTCAGGCCGGGAGGCAGAGCGGCCTCTGCGACAGGGAGGTGTTGGTCATATGACCCGGTATAGGAATTGTATGGGCAGAAAAACTGCAGAACTGGCTATGCGAAGGAGTGACAACAATCACTCACGGCTGATGAGAGTGAGACAGACAGGTCACACTGGTCATAGATGCATGCGGCGCAGGAGATGTTGTTTGCTTCTGTTTTGGCGTCGGGAGTCCCGGGACACAGTCCTCTACCGCTGCTGCACCTCGTGGCTCTGTAAAACTATGTACGGACTGAGTGGCTGTCTGCTTAGAATTCATTACATGCCGGCTGCTGCTGAGCCAGAGGAGAGTAGGAACACCAGCAGCTGGGCGCTCTAGGTGGCAGTGAGCCCTAGGCAGCTGCCTAGTTTGCCTAGTGGCAGCACTGGCCTTGGGTCCACCTAGCCGAAACCAGGCGGACCCCAATCTCTGGGATGTCTGCCGAAACAGACCAACCCCAGGTACTAGGTGGGGCTCCCCCGAAGGGAGATCCCCATGAGAGAGGGTGAAACATACCAAAAGGTCATGTCCAACCCCGGCCAAGACTTTCAGGGAAGGCCTGAGAACCAACACCCTACTAATCAAGGTGAGTAAAGAGCTCAATGCAAGTGACAAAACACACAAAAACACAAACAAAAATGGGGAAAAGGAAGTGGAGAAGTGCAGTAGTGCCATAGTGCAATACCATGACAGGCTCTTCCACCAGGAAACAAAAATTCCTCTGATCCGAGCCAAAAGGACCGGTCCTAGAGGCAGGTGCACAAAAAGTGTGGCATGGTGCAGTGGCCTTGGTGCCAAAAAACTCCAAGAGCCGAACACCCCCCCGGTTTCCAGCAGAACCTCCGAACAGACCTAAACTTTGTGTGAAATTTAGAACCCTATTAAAGTCTATGGGACTCAAATGTTCAAAATCTAAAGTGCTAATTTTAAAGGCTAATATGCAAGTTATTGTCCTAAAAAGTGTTTGGGGACCTGGGTCCTGCCCCAGGGACATGTATCAATGCAAAAAAAAGTTTTAAAAATGGCCGTTTTTCGGGAGCAGTGATTTTAATAATGATTAAAGTGAAACAATAAAAGTATAATATTCCTTTAAATTTCATACCTGGGGGGGTGTCTATAGTATGCCTCTGAAGGGGCACATGTTTCCCGTGCTTAGAACTGTCCCTGCACAAAGTGTCATTTCTGCAGGAAAAAAAGTCATTTAAAATCACTCGCGGCTATAATGAATTGTCGGCTCCCATAATACAGAGAAAGTCATTGATAAAAAAAAAAAGCGTGGTGTTCCCCCAAATTCAATTACCAGGCCCTTCAGGTCTGGTATGGATATTAAGGGGAACCCCGTGTCAAATTAAAAAAAAAGTTGACGTGGAGTTCCCCCTAAAAATCCATACCAGACCCTTTATCCGAGCACGCAACCTGGCAGGCCACAGGAAAAGAGGGGGGGACGAGAGAGCCCACCCAAACCATACCAGGCCACAAGCCCTCAACATTGGTCCCCCCAAAGCACCATGTCCCCATGTTGATGAGGACAAGGGCCTCATCCCCACAACCCTGGCCGGTGGTTGTGGGGGTCTGCGGGCGGGGGGCTTATCAGAATCTGGAAGCCCCCTTTAACAAGGGGACCCCCAGATCCCGGCCCCCCCATGTTTGAAATGGTAAGCTATGGTAAAACATACCCCTACCATTTCACAAAGAAAGTGTAAGAAATAGTTAAATAAGACAAACACACTTTTGAAAAAGTCCTTTATTAAAAATAAAAATAAAATAAAAAAAGGTTCCAGAGGTGGTAATCCACTCTTGCTATCCAGCGACGGATGATCATCTCTCCGGGGTCCAACGATGGCTGATCTGATCAAGCGATGGGTGATCTCTCCCTACTGTCCAGCGCAGCGCAGTCCATCATCCTTCCTCTGTCTCCACTGGCGGAGACACTGCGGGATCACCTGACCCCACCCCCTCTGACGCAGGTGGGGAAGCCTGGCTTCCCCAATGGCGTATGGGTGACCCCGCCCCCCTCTGATGTAACGCAGGTTTCCACACGTCATTGGGGAAGCCAGGCTTCCCCACTAGCGTCAGAGGGGGCGGGGTCAGGTGACGGGTGGCCCGCCCTCCTCCTCATATAAGAAATGTCAGGCTGCCAGGATCCCGCAGTGTCTCCACCAGTGGATACAGAGGAAGGATGGATGGACTGCGCTGCGCTGCGCTGGACTGAGAGATCACCCGTCGCTGGATCAGATCACCAGATTCTGATAAGTCCCCCGCCCGCAGACCCCCACAACCACCGGCCAGGGTTGTGGGGATGAGGCCCTTGTCCTCATCAACATGGGGACATGGTGCTTTGGGCATGTGTTGAGGGCATGTGGCCTGGTACGGTTCAGGAGGGGGGGGCGCTCTCTCGCCCCCCCTCTTTTCCTGTGGCCTGCCAGGTTACGTGCTCGGATAAAGGGTCTGGTATGGATATTTAATATTTAAGGGGAACCCCACGTCAATGGGTTTTTTTTAATTTGACGCAGGGTTCCCCTTAATATCCATACCAGACCTGAAGGGCCTGGTAATTGAATTTGGGGGATTTACATGTTAAGACCCTGATCCCTCAGTCAGGGTGACAGCTCCTCCACTGGATGCCGCCAGGAAAAGAAACCACACCAATCCTAGCCAGAAGGCCGGGATGACCCAGCCTTCGATCAGACCAGTGCAGCACCCATCCATACAAGGAGTACCCTTCTGGCCCGCTCAGACTCGACCGAGTCCTAGCCTCCTAAAATTCCAAGGAGCGCCAGGTTTGGCCCCTGCTGAAAAGTGAAATCTTTTTCCTGGTCAGGTAGGTCAGAGTGTGAGAGTATTTGGGCCATAACACTCAATACCATTAGGTAAGGCTCTAAATTATGCAGCACTGTGATTGAGTGCACAGTGCTAGTGTCATCAGGGGCCCACTCTACTGCCTCCCCATCATCAGTAGTTGACCGTAAGCTTTCGGTGACATCTCGGTCAGACGGTCACAGTCGCGGGAGCCCCTAATGGAACATGCCCAGAACAAAACAGCGACGCATAAACTGGCTGAGCATTAAGGCCCACCTGCCATGCTGACGCATATAAAGCTGCCATAAAGAGGTTCAGGAAAAGAAAAACACAGCGAGTAATCATTTTAATGGCTTACTTTTCTGTGCTTTTACCTGCAATTTTTTAAGTTGGTGACAGGGTTTCTTTAACGCTAGGCACGTTAATGCACAGATTAATGTTAATGAGCATTTTCATTAATGCATCTGAATTGGCCCCAAATATCCACGTCAAGACTGCCCACTGCACTTCTACAGTGGCAGGGCGGCCCCGCTGCGCTGGATCACGTACATGATTTCCGGGTAGGGGCGTGCAAACGCACCGCCCCCAGCTATGCTGAGGTTCACTACACCGCAAGCCGATCAGCGGGTCCCTCCCTATCATTTAGGAGCCCGCCAATTGGCTGAGCGAATGACAGAAGAGATCCCTGTGTAGGTAAACAACACAGGGCTCTCTACTGATAGCAGCCATGTGCCCTGCAAAGCAGAGAGTAGAAACCAGCACATTGCTTAGTACAAATAGCACACAGTACACACAGTAAACATTGTTAGGCACATATTTAACCCCTCAATCACCCTAGATCTTAACCACTTCCCAGCCAGTGTCATTGGTACAGTGACAGTGCATATTATAAGCACCAATCACTGCATTTGTGTCACTGGTGATGTCAGTGGCAGTCAGTCAGTTCCCACCCCAGCATCAGTTAGTGTCAGATTTTCCGCCACACTATCGCAGCCCTAATATAAGTCGCTGATCACCGTCATTAGGCTCCATGCACACTGGTTTAAAAATCGCTGCTTCTACAGGAGTTTTGTGTTTTGCCTGTAAAAGCAGCTCAGTGCTAGTCTATAGGGGTTATTTACGAAAGGCAAATCCACTTTGCACTGCAAGTGCACTTGGAAGTGCAGTCGCTATAAATCCAAGGGGTAGATCTGAAATGAGGGGAAGCTCTGCTGATTTTATCATCCAATCATGTGCAAGCTAAAATGCTGTTTTTTATTTTCCTTGCATGTCCCCCTCAGATCTACAGCGACTTTACTTCCAAGTGCACTTTCAGTGCAAAGTGGATTTTCCTTTAGTAAATAACCTCCTATGTGTCCATGCACCATTAGAGGCATATTTTGGACTCAATGTTAGACCCCATACACACTATACAACTTTTGCTGTCTGATTTGCTTCGGATTTACCAAAACCGTGTAGTGCAGGGGCCTGCCTGATTGTATACAAATTGAAACTCCTAAGGTTTGACCTCATATTATATGGTTTTGGTAAATCTGAAGGAAAAACTCAGCAGAAAAACTGATAGTGTGTATGGGGCATTATTGGGATTTTTGTTTTACCAAAGACATATGGCAGAATACATTTTGGCCAAAATTTATAAAGAAAATAGATTTTTTTTAAATCGTTTTATTTGGACATCTTTTCTAGCAGAAAATAAAAAATATTGTTTTTTTTTCTATTTGTTTTAAATATTTTAAATATAAATATATATAATAAATAAAATAATAAATAAATAAATATATAAATAAATATATCTAAAATATTTTTATTGCAAAATAATAATAATTAAAAAAAAAAAAAAAACAGTGGTGATCAAATACCACCAAAAGAAAGCTCTATTTGTGTGAAAAAATTATGATATGAATATTTTTTGGGTACAGTGCATGACCACGCAATGACCAGTTAAAGTGGCGCAGAGCCAAATGGCAAAACAAATCACCTGATAATGAAGGGGGTAAAATCTTCCGGAGCTGAAGTGGATAATTTAGGGATTTTAAAAATTAAAATATTATCAAATCTAGAAAATATCTACCATGAGCTAAAAAATAAAAAAAACTGAAACTTTAATCCTGCCTGTATTTGATACGAGACATATATGACGCAACTGTCCTGAAGCGCATGTGTTAGCACTAGGATTGTCGCATCCCACGCAATATGAATTCCTGCACACATATGTGTTTTTCCTGCATGTGGGGAGATGTAGGGTCATAACTGGGGAGCACACATGTGGCTTTGGTTAGTTGTGTTGGAAACAGGCAGGCAGGGCTGTACAGTTAAAGGTTACACAGGGGAAAAGAGTGCAGTACAGCAAGAACACTTGGGTTGGAGGCTAAATCTTGCTTTGTTTCTTATTACGTGAGGCAATAAGGCCAATTTGAGATATAAATCTCAGATTGTCTAGTTGTCCTTGAGCTGTAGGCACCTGTGTCCTGCCTGCTGGGATTTGTAGTCCTACAACAGCTGGAGAGCAACTGGAACCCTGAAGGATATCCCAGTGTCCTCAAGGATGGGTAGGCTTCAAGCCAAACCTAACACTTTATAATGGCTGATCAGCTTTTTTTTCCGTAAAAAAAAAATAATTAACACTTTCTTACCAAAACTCTATTTCATATTTACCATAGAGTTGTGGCCTTATAAGTGCAATTTTTCAATCTATGTGGTCTTACTAAAGGCAAATTGACTGTGTGCTTTGCAAAGTGCAATTGCACTCTTCAAGTGCAGCTGCTCCAGAGCTTTGTAAATGAGGTAAAGCTTCACTTTGCAAAGAATACCCAATCACGTGCAAGGAAATTTAAACAGCATTTTTCCTAGCACTTGATTGGACGATGAAAGTCAGCAGAGCCTCTACTCATTTACTAAGCTCCGGAGCAACTGCTCTCGCAGAGTGCAACTGCACCTGGAAAAGTGCACAGTCTGTTTGCCTTTAGTAAATCAACCCCTATGCATTTGGCAACACAGAGATATTCTACACAGGCTAAAGTGGTTGTAAATCTGGTTACACCACTTTTACCTACAGGTAAGCCCAGGGCCGGACTTACCATGGGGCTTGACTGGGCTCAAGCCCATGGGCCCCCCCCAATAGGGGGCCCTACGGAGATACATAGCCTTGTGTACTCGGCTCGGCTCCGCTCACAGTCACGCCCAGTCCTGCCCTATGATGGACACAGGGACTGGGCGTGACTGTGAGCCGAGCCAAGTACACTCAGCTACTCTCGGCTCCACTCGGGACTCGAGGTGGCATCATTTTTAAACTTCAATACTGCAATGACAAGGCTGCAAATGACACTGGGGCAAGGCTACAAATGACAAGGCTACACTGACAAGGCTGCAGATGGACACTGATAAGGCTGCATTGATGGGCATTTAAATGTAATTTTTTTCCTTAAACTTCCCTCCTAAAAGTTTTTTTCCTTAAAATTTCCTCCTAAACATGGGGTGCGTGTTATATGCCAGCGCATGTTATATGCCAATAAATACGGTAATATATAGAAGGTAGGGCCCAAAAGTGACTCAAGCCCAGGGGCTCCCACCAACCTAAGTCCTGCCCTGGGTAAGCCTACAAAATAGGTTTACCTGTAGGTACCTTGACTTGCACAGTTTAGGAGATATTCTGTATATGCGCTGCTGCCGACGTCATCGGCGCATGCGCACTGAAGAAACGGGCCGCTGGTGCGTGCCGTGACCGGCGGCTCCCGCGCGCGCGCACGGGAGTGACGTCATCATGACTCCGGCCAATCATAGCATCGGAGCCGCTAACCTGGAAGTAACTCCAGTGGAAGATGTCCATGCTGTACTTGGATGGCCGACGCCGATGCAGGGCATCGTTCTAAGGTAAGAATTTCATAATGAGCTAGTATGCGATGCATACTAGCTCATTATACCATTGTCTTGTAGGTTTTTTTTAGTTTTTTGTTTTTTTTCCGGAGGTTTACAACCTCTTTAACCACTTCCATACCGGGCTATTGTCATATGACGTCCCTCGTGTGTCATATGACATGCTGGGCTTCTCGCCACTCCTGCGAGCCCTGGGGCCCACAGTGCGGCACAGCCCATCCCATCCCAAATCAATGTAAAGAGCCAATCACAGCCGGTCACATACATTGTACTCATGTGCATTGTCCTCATACACTTATCTGGGTTATTTTTACCAAAGAGATGTAGCAGTATACATTTTGGCCCAAATTTATGAACAAAAATTATTTGCAAAATTTTATTAAAGAAAGTAAAAAAAGTGTTTTTTTTTTCAAAATTTTCACATTTTTTCACTTATGTCGCAAAAAATAAAAAGCCTAGTGGTAATTAAATTAACCACCAAAAGAAAGATCCATATGTATGAAAAAAATGATAAAACTTTTGTTCGGGTACAGTGCTGCATGACTGAGTAATTGGCATTCAAAGTGCAAGAGCACTAAAAGCTAAAAATTGGTCTGGGCAGGAAGGCTGTACAGGCATACCCCACTTTTAAGTACACAATGGGGTTTATTTACTAAAGCTGGAAAGTGGAAAATCAGGCTCACTTCTGCATAGAAACCAATGAGCTTCTAACCCCAGCTTGTTCAATTAAGCTTTGGTAATAAAACCTGGAAACAAATTGGTTTCTATGCAGAAGTGAGCCTGATTTTGCACTTTCCAGCTTTAGTAAATAAACCCCATTGTGTACTTAAAGGGGTTGTAAAGGTAAATGTTTTTTCACCTTAATGCATTCTATGCATTAACCCCCCTGACGGTATTCCCGAGTCTGACTCGGGGTGGATTTTTTATACCAAAAGCGGTATCCCCGAGTCAGACTCGGGACAGCGTCGCTGGATCCAGGAGGAGGTTTCCTTACCTTCTCCCTCGAATCCAGCGATGTCTCCCCGCTGTACGAGCGAGCCGTGCCTCGCTCGATCTATCACATCGGCGATCTCCGTGCCCTGCGAGCGTTGCGACGCACGGGCACGGAGATCGGCGCCAAATTCAAAAAGTGAAATAAACAGTATACATACAGTATAATGTAATCTTACAGATTACATTGCTGTATGTAAATATTTCACATCCCCTTTGTCCCTAGTGGTCTGCCCAGTGTCCTGCATGCAGTTTTATATTGTAAAAACTGTTCTTTATGCCTGGAAACTGGAGATTGTCCATAGCAACCAAAACTGTCACTGTACATCAAAAATGATTTTAGACCAGCTAGAAAACAGCGATAATAAATTAGAATGACTCGCAGAATTGAGCGATAGCGATTTGTGGGGAGATCCGTCATCAAATACTGAAAAGTAATGACAGTGACAATTCTGCAACTCGGCAAATTTCAGTGTTTTTGATTAGATTACATTATTGAATAATTTTTATTATTGTTATATTATTATTTGGTACAATTATTTATAATTATTTATTATATTATAATTTATGATTTAATTTTTCAAACTTTATCATACCCGGGATGTCTGCTAGACTCTGGTTTGGACAGATTTAAGAGAGTTATTCCTAAGAATTGCAGGACTACAATATAAAACGCCAAATTTTCATGCAAAATAATGGTACCGCTTTTAGCACCTAAAATCCGAAATAATGGTACCGCCAGGGAGGTTAAGGTGAAAAAACATCTGACAGTGCTGGCCCCCCCCAGCCCCCCGTTTTACTTACCTGACCCCTGGAAAGTCCCACGCTCGTCCCCCGACATCCTTTCCACCGTTCAGCCTGGCCGCTGATTGGCTGGAGTGGATGGATGGAAAGCAGCGCAGCCATTGGCTTGCACTGCTGTCAATCACATCCACTGACGCAGAGCGCCGGGGGCGGAGCCATGTGATACAGCGAGACGCTGTTCTGCCGTATAATGTCCGGCCATCAAATAGTGTCCGGGCCGTACTGCGCATGCGCAGTACGGAGCAGACGAAGCTTCGGAAAATCTCCGAAGCTGAACGGCGCCTGCGCCGTGAGTGGAGGTGGTAGCCCCACCATCCAAGCGGACATAGGGTTGTGAATATTAGAGGGGCCCTCGGGGGCGAGCTTTGCTCGCCACGCTTCGGGCTCGGCCTCGCTGCGCTCGGCTCTTTTTTATTCCTGCTCTATGTCCACTTGGATGGTGGGGATAGAACCTGGACTCACGGCGCAGGTGCCGTTCATCCTCGGCAATTTTCGGAATCTGTGTTGCTGTGTACTGCGCATGCGCAGTACGCAGTGGACACTATCGGATGGAGGACGTTATATGACAAGACACCGGCTGTATCACGGGAGCGCGCCCGCAGATGCTTCTCACCATGTGAGGGAGCTCGCATGAACGTGAGAAGCATCTGAGGAAGGAAGCTGAGACAGCCGCCGAGGGACCCCAGAAGAGCAGGTTCGGGGCCACTCTGTGCAAAACGAGCTGCACAGTGGAGGTAAGTATAACATGTTTGTTATTTAAAAAAAAAAAATAATTCTCCTTACAATCCCTTTAAAAGTGGGGTATGCCTGTATATGTGCCTTGTATTGAAGTGGTTAAACATTGTTTCCAATGGATTTGTTTACATGTAAGCAACCCAATGGGGTTATACTTTGCAAAGTGCACAGTCTATTTGCCTTTAGTAAATTAAAACCATTCGGGTTGATTTACTAAAGGCATATAGACTGTGCTCTTTGCAAAGAGCAGTTTCACTCTGCAAGAGTCCATCATCCAATCATGTGTAGGCAAATATGTTTTTTTTTTTGGGGGGGGGGGGGGGGTTCCTTGCATGTGATTGGGTATTCTTTGCAAAGGGAAGCTTTACCTCATTTACTAAGCTCTGCACTTGCTTTTGCCTTTAGTAAATTAACCCCACTGTATCAACACGTAGAAAGCACGTTGACATCCCAAAAAGTTGTGATACATGCATTTTCATGTACATAATGCATTTTGAAAAGGCACCAGAAAAATGCCTTATAGATCATAGGATCTATGTTTTATGTGTGCTACAATGTGGGATGACAGTGCTTTAAAAGTGCATGAAAATTTTGTTGCATTTAAAAAAAAAAACATCTTTTGTCTAAACTTTGTTGTAAAAATGTGGATTACACTATAGGTATAAGCAAGGTATGGAAAACATACAAAAAAAACGCAAAAAGAAAACCTCCATATGCATTTGGAGGTCCTTTGCTTGCCTTTATCGGGCCCTTGAGACACTATTCCTCCCACTGATACAAAGCACTATTCCCTCCACAGCAACAATAGAGCACTATTCCTACCAATGCCCCCAACAGTAGGGCACTATTCCTACCAATGCCCCTAACAATAGGGCACTATTCCTACCAATGCCCCCAACAATAGGGCACTATTCCTACCAATTACCCCAACAATAGGGCATTATTCCTATCAAACACCCCAACAATGGGGCACTATTCCTACCAATGACCCCAACAATGGGGCACTATGCCTACCAATTACCCCAACAATAGGGCACTATTCCTACCAATGATCCCAACAATACGGCACTATTCCTTTGACACCAACAATAGGGCACTATTCTTACGAATGACCCCCAACACTGGGGCACTATTCTCTCGACACCAACAATAGGGCACTATTCCTACCAATGACCTCAACAATACAGCACTACTCCTTCGACACCAACAATAGGGCACTATTCCTACCAATAACCCCAACAATGGGGCACTATTCATACCAATGCCCCCAACAATGGGGCACTATTCCTACCAATGATCCCAACAATATGGCACTATTCTCTCAACACCAACAATAGGGCACTGTTCCTACCAATGACCCCCAACACTGGGGCACTATTCTCTCGACTCCAACAAAAGGGCACTATTCCTACCAAAGACCCCCAACACTGGGGCACTATTCCTTCAACATCAATAGGGCACTATTCCTACCAATGACCCCAACACTGGGGCACTATTCCTTCGACATCAATAGGGCACTATTCCTACCAATGACCCCAACAGTGGGGCACTGTTCCTACCAATGACCCCAACAATGAGACACTATCCCTCCCACTGACAGCAATGATTTGGCAATATCCCTTCCCATGATACCAACAAGGGGTACTATTCCTCCCAATAAAACTTGGGGAACTAATTCTTCCCTTAATACCAACAATGGGGCACAATTCTTCCCAATGACACCAGTGATGGCTCATATTTTTTTTACCACAAATACCAACAATGAGGCAATATTCCTCCCACTAATACCAACGAGATCTTCTTTGATGCCAGGGCATTGTCTACTCCCACTGGTCACAGGACAGTCAACTGAACCTTTGTTCAGAAAGCTTGAAGACCCCTTCTTTAGATTGTAAGCAAGCACAAGAACTTTACTTGAAATGAAACTCTATTGTCTCCCTCTTTTTGTAAAGTGCTATGCAAATTTTTAGCGCTAAAGAGGTCCTATAAAATAATGATTTTAATAAAAGGCTTAATCATAGGATGAATCCCCTACTGGGTAAAACATGTCAGAGGAGGGGTCCTGGGGGCAGAACCATGTACTGAATCTTGTTGGCTGACTAAAGTTTTGCCAGTAAAGACATAATTGGGTGTGCGGCTTTTCCTTTAGTATTATACTGAGCTATGTGTGAAGGAGTGATGGACTCCAAGCTACCATCTGATTCCAGCATATGAGGGAAGTGCTTGGAGGTTGGAGCGCTACATCTTGCATTGCATTACATTATAATAAAATGCATGAAAATGCAACAAAAATACAAGTCCTAGAAAGAAAAAATCCAACCGCCACATATCAGCACAGTCCAAGTGCAAGATAGTAAACACAGTTTCAGCCTGACTCCATCCAGTCCACGCCAACCAACCTACATGATTAAGTCCTGTGGGTGGTGTGAAACGCGTCATCCGGCATGGCCTGGATGGAGCCATGTTTACTATCTTGCATTCGGGCTGTGCTGGTGTGCAACGGTTGGATTTTTTCTTTCTATGACTTGCACAGAGCTGGAACGAGCTCCTTCTTCCACCTGACAACACTGAAGAAATGACACTTTGCTACAATGTAAAGTAGTGAGTGTACAGCTTGTATAACAGTGTAAATTTCCATTATAGGACTGCACTGTACTCAGGGCCAGGACAAGGGGTGGGCAAGAAAGAAGGCTGCCCTGGGCACTGTAGCATCATATGAGGTGGGGAGGGGGCGCTACAAGGAGATGGGGGGGTTGTGTTGGGAGGGGGAATTTGGGGGCGACAGGGGATAAGTATTGTTCTAGGGAAAAAAATGGGGGGGGGCTAAGAATGGGGATTTAGGGGGATTTGTGTTGGGAAGGGTGATGGGGGGGGGGGAGAAGATTTGTGCTAGGAGGGGGGGATTTGAAGTGAGGAGGGAGGAAGATGTGTCCTAGGAGGGGAAACGTTAGGGGTGGTAGTTTTTTGCTAGGAGGGGTGTATTTTCTTTTTGGGGGGGGGGGGCATTTGAGCTGGGTTGTTGGGGTAAGGGGGGACAAAGACTTGTGCTGGGGGGCGGGGATTTCAGTAGGGGGGGGCAGTTTGGCATGTACTATCTACAAAAACAGGACACACGGTACATACATACATATTCATACAGGTGTCTGTGACATTATATTCCATGCAAGTACATGAACCATGATAAGATTCAAATAGAACTCTGAAGAATATTCGTGGGATTAGTGATGGGGTGCTTTCAGCCTCTTGTATTCTCCTGATGGCCCCAGCCAGTTGTGTAGGTTTTGGGCACTTTAATGTGAACCAACCTGGTATTGTATTTGGAGTTTACTAATAAAAATATAAAATAAGGTCAATTGGTGACGTCAGAGTTTTCCATATTTTAATGTTTACCAACTCAAACTCAACAGTTGTATTATACTCCGAATCTAGGAACATAAAAGTCTACTAACACTGGAAACCCTCATCCACTACAATGTAACAAGTCAAAAGTAACTCCTTGCTATATTTATAGAAATATATAGCATTTATGTAACAATTATATATATATATACTTCCTGTGCCTTGCGTTAAGTTAAGCAGTGCCTAAAAAAACAATTTAAAATCAAGTTAACTCGAATTTAATGGAGAAGAAGAAAATCCTGGCAGCAATAATAAAGAGACAGACAGGGGAGGAGGGGGCGGCAGACATGAAGGTAGATGAAAAAAAGAGCGGAGACAGGTAACTGTGCCCGGGGCTGTACAGCGAGTCTTCTCAGGTCTTCTACTGAATTCACTACAATCCTCCCCTGACTGTCAGACATCCAGACTATCCTCCTCCCGGGGCACAGCATGGGGTATGCACGGGGCATAGGATGGTGTATGCACAGGGCATAGGATGGGGTATGCACGGGGCATTGGATGGGGTATGCAAGGGGCATTGGATGGGGTATGCACGGGGTATAGGATGGGGTATGCTCGGGGCATAGGATGGGGTATGCACGGGGCATAAGATGGGGTATGCACGGGGCATAAAATGGGATATCCACGAGGCATAAGATGGGGTATGCACAGGGCATTGGATGGGGTATGCACAGGGCATTGGACGGGGAACGCACGTTGTATAGGATGGGGCATGCACAGGGCATTGGAAGGGGTATGCACATGGCATTGGATGGGGTATGCACAGGGCATAGGATGGGGTATGGAAGGGACGTATGGGTACGGAAGGGGCATATGATGGGGTATGGACGGAGCAAAGAATGGGGTATGGGTGAGCTATGGACTAAGTTTACTGTATAATGGGGTATGTACGGGTATATAATGGGGATGAGACTGAGCATAAGATTGGGTAAAGAATGGGTTATAGACAGGGCATATAATGGGGTAGAGTATAGACAGTGTATAAAATGAGGTGTGGATGGTTAGGGTATAGCATGGGTGTAGAATAGGGTATGGAAGAGAAGAATATATTTGAACTGGACATAGAATGTGGTGTGCACAGGGAATAGACTGTGGTATGGATTGGGCATGGAATGGGGAATGGTTGAGACATGGAAAGGGGTATGGATGAGGTATAGAATGGGGTATGGATTGGGTATAGGATGGGGTATGGATGGGGCATAGAATGGGGTATGAATAAGGCATAGGATGGTGTATGGACAAGGTACAGAATGGAGTATGGATTGGGTATAGAATGGTGATGGATGGGGCGTAGAATGGAGTATGGATAGGGCATAGAATGGGATATGGATTAGGTATAGAATGGAGTATGGATGAGGTATAGAATAGAGTATGGTTTGGGTGTAGAATGGGTATGGATGGGGCATAGAATGGGTATGGACGAGGTATAGAATGTAGTATGGATTGGGTATAGAATGGGTATGGATTGGGCATAGCTTGGGGTATGGGCAAGATATAGAATGGATTATGGATTGGGTATAGAATGGGGTATTGATTGGGCACAGGGTGGGGTAGATATTGGGTATAGAATGGGGCATGGCTTGGGTATAGAATGGGGTATATATTGGGTATAGAATGGGGTATGGCTGGGGTATAGAATGGGGTAGGTATTGGGTAAAGAATGGGGTATGTATTGGGTTTAGAATGGGGTATGGCTTGGGTATGGATGGGGTATAGAATGGGGTATGTAGTGGATATAGCATGGGGTATGGCTGGAGTATAGAATGCTGTTGATAGGGTATTTATTGGGTATAGAATGGAGTATGGATGGGGTATGGCTGGAGTATAGAATGCTGTTGATAGGGTATTTATTGTGTATAGAATGGAGTATGGATGGGGTATGGCTGGGGCATAGAACGAGGTATGTATTGGTTATAGTATGGATTATGGACTGGGTATAATCTGGGATGTGTATGGGGCATAGAATGGGCATGGATGATTTACTGATAGAAAGGTTGTGCGGGGGGGAGGGGGGTATGGAATAGGTCATGGACTGGATTTTGGTAAATATATAGACAGAGTAAAGTGGGGAAGCGATGACACAGATCGGTACAATCAGGGAGAAGCAGAGCGATCTATGAACAATTACTCAGCGCTAAACAAACTGCTCCGGACTTTCCTGGTGATAAAATGAGGGAATCGCACATTTACTTAAACAAGCAGAAAACCTTATAGAGGTAAAAATAGGCTTCATCGAGTCTATGCTGGAGCAATCCACTCAATACTGAGAGATAGGGAACCAGAGGATGGGAGTTGGGGGAGGGGAACACAAGAGAGATGATTAGCACAGCCTCAGTCCCTTCTACAAAGACCCCATTATGATTATGGGCAAAATATATCTCAGCCAGAAATACTGGTAAAACAATCTAAAAAATCTGGCAAAAAGTGATACAAAATACCTATCAACCTCCAACATAGAAAACCTTTTTCCAATTCTTATTATATAGTGTAGAAGAAAACTAAGGGGGTTATTTACTAAAGGAAAATCCACTTTGCACTGCAAGTGCACCTGAAAGTAAAGTCGCTGTAGATCTAAGGGGGCCATACAAGGAAAATAAAAAACAGCATTTTAGCTTGCACATGATTGGATGATAAAATCAGCAGAGCTTCCCCTCATTTCAGATCTACCCCTTAGATTTAGAGCGACTGCACTTCCAAGTGCACTTTCAGTACAAAGTGGATTTGCCTTTCCATAAATAACCCCCAATATGTCATAGTAGTTAAAATAGTAGTGAAATAATTGACAATTAATAATCTATCTATCTATCAATCTGTCTGTCTATCTATCTACCCTCCATTCTCAATAAACAAGTTTATCATAGTTAAGTTATTAATTAGATATATACATGCATACAGATGGACACATATTCTTTCTATCTATCTATCTATCTATCTATCTATCTATCTATCTATCTATCTATCTATCTATCTATCTATATATATATATATATATGTAAATAAATATTATTAATTAATTATAATTAATATATCATTCTCTCTCTTCCTCTCTCTGTTTGTAGCTCTCTCTCTCTATCTATCTATCTATCTATCCTTAATAAGGTACCATTTGTCATAGTTCAAATAGAAATATGATATCCACATAAGTATACACACATCTTATATTCTTAATGTATATATGTTACACACACACACACAAACACACACACACACACGCACACATGCACACAGAGTAATACAAAATATCTATCTAGCTATGGATCAATTCTCAGTGAAAGCCCATTTGCCATGGTCGAAATAATTTTATTTATCCAGAATATACAGCTTAATTCATCTATCTACATTTATTTACATGGATACAATAAAACATTGAAAAAAAAGTCAGTCTCTGAAAAAAATGAGGTCATTAGATTCAAGGCACCATTGAGAATAGTGTCCAAAAAGTTTGCGTCAATCTGTTGAAAAAAAAAAAAAAAAGTTCCCTTGAAATGCAATAAGTTACATGCAACAAGCTTTACACAATATATTTTGTTTTTTAAAAAAAAATCCATCTTATGCTTTCTTTTGTACGTTCCCTTTAACAATGAAATATAAGAGTCCAAAATATAAAAAAAAAAAAAAAAACAGAGTTTGTGTTTTTTTTTTCTTCTCCCTTTAGTACAATGTCCCAGAAGCCAATGCTAATGGATGTTGTATGGAACTGTGGTTTTGTAAGTGGGAGTTAAGGGAGTTGCTTGTTGGGTACCAGACACTGGGGTTTTCCAAGTAAGTGGATGCAGGGGAGTTGTTGGAGGTCTGAGGATGGGAATGCACATGTGGGTGATGACTGAGAGATCTTGAAGACCCTTGAGGTTCCCAAACCACAGGTGACTGTGGAGAATTGCAAGCCATGGGATCACTGGAACTTGGGCTATGCTCTGGAGGAAGCTCTCCATTCTTCATGATCTTCTTAATTTTAGATCTTTTGTTCTGAAACCAGATTTTCACCTGCAGAGAAAGAGATGGAGGAAATGGTTAAAATGTGCCCAAAGCCTTCCCTATTTTTTTATTTGAGTTTTTATTATGTTTGTACTTTGCAACTATGTATACTTTCTTTGATACATTACAATATAAATGTTTGTTTACCTATGTTTGCAACACTTTGTAAGCATGGTGATACATATCTGAAAGAACCCAGTCTACTGTTGGGAGGTTGTTGCTCCTTAACTTTAATTTAATTTAAAATAATTTTATAAAAGGGTAAAAAAGATGATTTAGGAACCAGTGTTTACTAATTACAGCCTAGCGTGGGCCTAGGTAACTAGTATTAGGAACTTCTTTATACAAAAATATGTATTATTGGTTTCTTCTAATTGTGTGTAAATACTTTCCAAACAATGCTCTTTTAAAAAATGCCTTAAAAAAATCACTGATACTATTTTTTTAATCAAATATGTTGTTTATAAACACTCAGTATTATGATGAAGTCACTATAATGTAGGGGTACACCCTGAACCCCCCAGAATCCCCCCCCCCCACACACACATGAAATGGTTCAGGAATGGGGTTTTAGGCCATATATGTCCCTTTTCTTCTATCTTGTGACTGCATTCTTTAAAGAGGAATTTAAATCTTTTTTTAGACATATAAATCCCATCAGTCTGTATAAGAGCTCAAAACTTTGTTTACATGAATGGTTTGTATTTATCTCTGCACTTTTTGATCCTTTCATCTCATGGCTGGTAATAATAGACTCTCTGCAGTACTGATTGGCAGCTCCAGAACATGTGATCAAGTCTGCCTTGAATGGCTGCTGGAGAACAAAAGTTTGATTTTTTTTTTATTATTATTATTTTTTATCATAGCAAGGAAGATGTAGTTACTGTCCCATGTGTAGAAATTATATTTTACAATTGTTCTGCCAGTGGTAGTATCAAAAACTTGCCCATTTAAGGCTTATACTGCCTTATTTCTGTTGTGAATCTCTGACTCCAGAGCCACAAATACAGAATCACACATACTAGGGCACGAATGCAATAGGCAATTATTTAAAATGACTTTGCCCACAATGCATCCTGTATATTTTTCATTTGGATATTGATAGACTTGGCAGCAACCTATAACTAATTAATAAAATGCAGCGAGTCCAAAGGACAACTCGAACAAGGCCTCAAAAGGTTCCAAAGAACACAGAGGGGGTCTGGCCCAGTAATATAGGCCCTATGTCATACAACAGTTCACTGGTTTAACAAAACACAACCATTAGTTAGTGCCTAGATCCCTCATAAAGTACTACATTATAAATAAATCATGTGCAACACTGGACTTCTGAGCTCCTGACTCCATGCAGCTTTTAGCTTTAGTTATACACCAGAGTATAAAAACAAGAAATTTGCCAAAAAGAATTGCTGCGAGCCTTTCCTTCTTTTAGAAAATATTTTCCGGATTTTCATAAGGATTTAGAATTATGCAACCATCTGATTATGAAAACAAATTTAAAAGTGTTTTTTTTTTTTCCTTGTCATTTAAATTGAATATGTACATCCCCAAAGGCTAGTGGTATTTTATGCAATTAGCAACGCTCAGCATAATATAGCCCTCTGTGGAACTAGTCTGTTCTGGGTCATATGGGTTTGCCACTCCTACAGAAGGCCTTCTTGTCCCATACATTACTGGTTTCGCAAAACTAAAAAATATTCTATTTTAGGCCTATGCTCCAGCTTAAGGGAAATTGTATACCAAGAAAACAGTGCTTGGACACATCAGGTTTGATTTACACTGGAGAGTGCAAAATTTGGTTCAGCTCTGCATTGTAACCAATCAGCTCCCAGTTTTTTTTTCTGTTGTTTTATTTTGTTGATTATTTGAGCAAGCTGATTGGCTACCATGCACAGCTGCACCAGATTTTGCACTCTCACAATCAATCCCACCAAATAATGCTACAAGATATTTACTATGAGCATAATAATTTTGAATATTTATCTGCAACATTCATAGATTACAATCCAGAGTGCCAGTGCAATGTAGATTTTGACTCTCTACAGAAGCATCTGTGCTTTTAATAAATAGATAACTATTTATTTCCACCACTAATTAATTACTCAGCAGGAGGAACATGCATTTGAAAAGTCACAAATATTTTCTGCAGTGTTTCTGAAAGACAGTGACCTTCATTTATATTATTATATTATTATTTTTATTATTTATTAATATTATATAGGATTTATGTAGCACCAACAGTTTGTACAGCATTTTACAACATGCTTGCCATGATTGCATTTTAAAAGCTTTTGTCACCTACACAATAAGCACCTACATTTACAGAAATTAATAAAAAAAAAATATATATATATATATATATATATATATATATATATATATATATATATATATTGATTATAATTATTATTATACAGAATTTGTATAGTGCCACCAGTTCGCTCAGTGCTTTACAAAATGAAGGCAGACATAAAAGTTAAATACAATTTGGTACAAGAGGAATCAAAGGGCCCTGATATCTATCTATCTATCTATCTATCTATCTATCTATCTATCTATATCTATATATATATATATATTGGCCAGAATCCTTTTCTGTTGCATCATCCAGGCACAGAAAATGGTCCAGGATTGTGACTCCAATCAACCAGTAATTTCAAAATTGTCAAAGATTTAAATAATGTAATAAAAATATATTCTGCACTAACCCTGTCTGCTCTACCACACCATGAGCTTGCCTTGCCTATAAAAGAGATTCACTTTGAAGATGATGATATTTTTTTTCTAAGCCAACCCACCAATTTTTTATTTTTATTTTCAAGGAGATGACATACTAAAGGTATGACATTCATTTGACATTTTTTAAACAGACTCAATGAACATGTGTCTGCTTCAAACAACCAATGAGATTTTTGAGATTCCATTAACTTGAGTGGAGACTTGTTAGGCCAGTGCACAAATCATTCTGCTATATTGACTAGAGTGATCTACACACCATCATAATATTATTATTATTTTTGCTTGCTGTTAGACTAAGATACTAAATTAATAAATTAGTAATTCACATTGTAGCCTGTTTGTTGTTTATTTTATTCTATTTTATTTATTTCTTATTTTAAAGGCACATAATGCATGATTTATGGACTTTATGTCTTATATATATATATATATATATATATATATATATATATATATATATATATATATATATATATATATATATCTTATATAGAATTTGTGCACATATTTATGGTTTACATGGCTTATATGGTTTACATTGTGCATTGTGTTCTTTTCACAAGCCCCCCCCCCCCCCCCCCCGAAAAAAAAAGGATAGTAAAATGCCCCTAGTTTGAATATTTTAATTGAATGTCGCCAGTGATTAAAGTCAATTCTTCAGTAAATGATAACCCATGCAACACAAGCAAAGACTGCATGCATGAGCATTTACTATATGTATTTGCTAAGATAATAAGGACACATGCATGTAAAAAATTCACACAAGACCATTCTTGCATCCCTTCCCTCAAAAGTAGAAATTGTTTTTATAAAAAAAGGATAATTTAATTTAGAATGTAGCTTTTGTCCAATAATCTAATTAAAAACAGTATCATTTTTTGGATTGACAAAGAAAAATGTTTTCCCCCCCCCCCCTAAATACTTCAGCGTGATTGGTTCAAAAACAGGTTCAGTGGGATAGTGTAACAAAGTTACACCCTTTAGAAAATAATGTTCAGGCCTGAGGACATGACACTAGGCAGAGTTCCTTGACTAAACTATTGTAAAAATATTGTTGAGTATTTCCAAACAGGACATGTCATGGTTCCACACTGCCTGGTACATCAATCATGTCCTATTCAGCTACACCACACATGTAAACCCTTAGCAAAAATACAACAGACTCCTTAACTGCACTCAGAGCTTGTACACTACACAAAACTAGAAAAAAAAAAAAAAAGGAGCCAAAAAAAAAAAAATGCAGGGAAGATGCAAGGATGCATTCTTAAATAATTGTATTATTCTCCTTTGGACAGAGATCTGTTTTGAATTATCTCTAACAAACCCAAGACTTTGATTTGTGCCATTTTACATCTGATTGGGGGATAAGAGACTAATATTTTGCACATGTGCAGACGTCTTTGCGGTGAAATGTAGCGCATAGGCGACCTTACTGATGAACTATAAACTCCAGCATTCAACGCAGAACACCAGCTACAGTGTTTTTGCAGAGACAAAAAAACAAAACAAAACAAAAAAAATTAATATCTGTTATTCTTAGAAAACAGAAAGAGATGCCAACTTTCCAAAGTGGTTTTCAAAAATGAAAGTCATTCTGTAAGTCATTCTGTAATGGGTTCCAAAACCAACACAAACAATAAATGCAAAGTTGTCCCATTGAGGTCACCCAACAAACTGGCTCCTTATACATGACTAATGTTGCTCTGTCACAATGTACTATTGAAAAAAAAAGTTATATTTTTTAAATAAGATATTTACAAAAGACATTCGCAGATAGATACATTATTTCTCTGCAGAACTTAGCAAATAGTTCTGAAACAGATTGTCCAATGTGCAACTTTGTTCTCAGATTTGGAAAACAATACAAAGTTTCATATGATGATACACAACATTGCACCAACATCATCTATCTATCTATCTTACAACTTATTATTCTTTCCTTCTTTCTTTCATTATTTTCTTTCTTTCCTTTCTTGTTTTCTTTCCTCCTTTCTTTCTCCAGGCAGTACAAAGTGTCATCAGTGAATGGGAAAAATACATCGTGAACCCTATTTCTCTCTCTCTCTTCTTCTATCTCTCTTTCCTCTGTCTCTCTTTTTACTCCTCTTACTCTCTCTCTCTGACCTTCTCCTCTTCTATATATTTGTTCATATAACAAAAATACATTATATACATGTACTGGTTAAGCCTTCTTTCTTTCTTTTTTCTTTCTCCAGGCAGTACAAAGTGGAGAACATTGCCATTACATACCCCAATTTTAAGTACACAATGGGGTTTATTTACTAAAGCTAGAAAGTGCAAAATCAGGCTCACTTGTGCATAGAAACCAATGAGCTTCTAACCCCAGCTTGTTCAATTACCTTTGGTAATAAAACCTGAAAGCTGATTGGTTTCTATGGAGAAGTGAGCCTGATTTAGCAGTTTCCAGCTTTAGTAAATAAACCCCATTGTGTACTTACAAATGGGGTATGCCTGTAGTGAATGAGAAAGATACATCGTGATCCCCGTCTCTCTCTCTCTCTTTTTGTCCTTCTCTCCCCCCCCCCCTCTCTCTAATCTTCCCCTCTTCTTTGTTCATATAACATAAATATATTATAGTGTATGCATATACTGAGTAAGCTTTCTTTCTTTCTTTCTTTCTTTCTTTCTTTCTTTCTTTCTTTCTTTCTTTCTTTCCTTCCTCCCCCCCTAATTCAGTGGTGGAAGATCCCAGGACCTGCCATGCTCTCACCTGTGTCTGTGTCAGTCCTAGGGAGGCCGCCAGCTCAGCTCTCTCCGGCAGCGCTAAGTATTGAGTCTTCTGAAATCTCCTCTGCAGAGCTGCCAGCTGGAAACTAGAGTATATCGTCCGGGGTTTTCTGATTTTCTTTGGTTTTCCATTGACCATCCTCACCTCTGGCTCCGCCACTTCTTTCTCTGGAGGACAGACAGACAGAGATCAGTCAGCCTGCAATTCTACACAGGGACAAAATGCTAAAAATGCTATTACAAGTGTGTGCCCACTTTATGCCCAGTCTGGACTGGTTTTATGCAAGGAGAATTATTGAAAAAAACAAAACCCCAAAAAACGTTTTTTTTTTTTTTTAACTTTATGTATTTTGTAGTAAATGCTCTATTAACAGTTGTATTTTTTTGTATTTTATTTTATTTTTTAACAAAGCTAAAATATTATTCAAAATACACACATCTATCTATGCACGTGCTGCTATTACAATCCCTTATATAATAATAATAATAGTAACATACATGAATAGAGAGAGATAGTAACAGCGATTAGGGGCACTCATAGGATTCAGCAAAGCAGCAACGTAATAGCTATAGTAGGGGTTATATACAGCATCTGATACTATAGAGAGTCCGGAGTGATCTTAAATATATATATATATATATATATATATATACTCTCTCTCTCTCTCTCTCTCTCTCTATATATATATATATATATATATATATGTATATATATGATGTGATGTAAGTTCACTGTAACTGCAGATATATAATAAAAATACAATTTTGATTCTCACTCAGGTGCCCTCAGAGATGATGAAGTAGTTGTAGATATATATAGTCATTTGTTTAAAAAAAAAAAAAAATATATATATATATATATATTTACAAGCAAAGGAATTATAGAGAAAAATGTATGCAAAATACATATATGTATGCATGTTACACTATTACAATTAAGTAATAATAATAATAATTATTATAAAAAATAATAATAATACATATTTAAATATTTATATATATATATATATATATATATATATTTTTTTTTTTTATTTTTTTTTTTGTTTACTATAAATTAAATAGATTGAGATAAATTAGATAAATCTTACCACAGTAGGATATAAATAGATGGTACTATTAAAAAAAAGAAATATATATATATATACACAGATTTTTTTTAGGAATGCAGTTTGAGCGGGTGAGAGGCAATTGTCTACTGCAGTATATATATAAATGTATATACATATATATAATTCTGCATGAATTGTATATCTTGTGTTAGCATAATATTGTACCATAATAATTCCCCCCTAGCATGTCATTTCAGTTAATGCGAACCCTTTCAAAAAATGTTAAAAACACTGCAAAATGTCTGTTTAGAGCAATATTCAAATGCTCAATAATAATAATGGTGATGATGATGACAATAGTAATCATTTTATTGTTGGTGTTGTCATGGTGTCACTGTGTGATTGCGGTGTGTAGGGTGATGGTGATGTGGATGGCACTGGGCTCTGTGGTCAGACTGGGCAGCGGGCACGGGTGGCACCAGGCGCTGGGGATCGCTCCAAGGGAAAGCCCAGGCCGGGCCAGACACAGGAGGATCCACAGAGGAGCAGAGCTCGGCGTTCAAAGCCTCCTCAGACTGTCTGCCCTGT